>NC_142525.1:14714815-14744815 GCF_964205215.1 Stylophora pistillata
TACGCAATGAGATGTTAGTGCTCATTCTCATGTGAGCGTTGCTTTCACTCACGTGGCTGTTTGTACATTCAAGTTTAATTGGGAATATCGGAAAGCTATCTAACATCGTAGTACATATGTATATTGTATGTTGAGATGAGAATTCTCAATTATATGCACTCCAATGAGCATCAGCTACCCTTACCCTTAAAATCGGTAAAATTCAGCAACAGAAACTCAATGCAGACAATATACCACGAATATGTTACATGTAATGCTAAATAAGAACATTAATTGAAGGTCATGTGAAGTTTCTCGATATTCCCAGAGACTTCCTTTAACTGTTTAACACAAATAATGGTGACAAATATTTACAACAGAATTGCAAGGTACCTTCAGGTGAGCTGGGAGGCGTGGGTACCACTATGGTGGCTTCTTCGAGAGGAGTTCTTGTTATGGATGAGACATCAATTGTAAAACCGCCTGTCATCCCGTTCTTTACAGCTGTGCGAATTTTTGCACTCACATCTTTTTCTTTGGTGATTGAATTAAACTTCAACACCATGTCAACTATTACACTGCCGCACCTTGGGAGATCAACAAGAAATATTAACGAATTGAAAATGCAAATGAATATATTCGTGATGGTCGTCCGGATAAGGGAAGTCCATATAGAAGTTGTTTAGATGAATCACATATGAGCTGCTTATGCAGAATAGAAGGTGTTGGAAAAGCTTATCGCAGAAGAAACCACTGGCCCGAAGAAACAAAACCGACACCAACTGATCAACCACTATTAACGAAAGTAACTCAAGCACATGCACACGTAGAGTCAAACCTCTCCACACAGTTCCCTTTAGATAGAAGAACAGCACCGTTTGCTGTGAACTAGCGGCGGTTTTATTTGGAAGCAGGGGTATAAGATATCCCGTTCTTTCGAGCGTTAGAACATTTTTGAAAAAAAAGCTGGACAGAAAAACTCGTAGATCAAAGAAAAATTTGTTCCGAAATATAAATAGTACACTAAAGCTGATAGGGATCAGAAAGCTTCGCGCAATTGACTACACTGTTCTAGTGATATTTAACCACAGGCAGAAGAAGAGACCTGTTAGGTTGTGCTTTAGCGAAATTCATCGTGCAATTACGGTGCAACTACATCTTGGAAGAAAACCGTAAAACATCTGGTCAGAGTCCACTTCTATTGAAATTCTCACCCGCAAGACGACAATTACATACATCAATGGTGGGCTTACCACTTGTAGAGAAGGGAAGAGAAACAAAATAAATTAAAAAAAGAGGTTTTGGTCAAATTAAAAGCTGCCTGAAATTCTCTCGAACCTTGCCAGACTTAAGATAGATAACTAATCGATTTTTGGCCATTCGATGTGGCGGTAAGCGGCGGTAAAGCGGGGAAGCAATTTTCCTTCCCAATCCCCTCTCATTGTCCCTCTCCCTAACTTCACAAATGAAAATGCAGCATTAATTTCTTAGAAATAATTTGTTCCTCATCTATAAATGAAAATCATCAAGAATACAGCATCTTCTTTCAAGCGATTGATGTCAGTTTCCTAAAAAATTGTATGGGAAGATACCGGTTACGGAGATTCGTAATCAGTAGTGCGCCTCGTTAGAAGTTTTACGAACGGGAAAGGACGTGATTGACACAAATAAGTTGTAGCGGAGTCGACCAGAGCTGTTTAAAGTTAAAATCTAATTCTACACATATTTTACTCTCGAGTCTCCGTGCCTCGTACAGAGAGCTTTGCTTCTTGACCATCGCAGATATGTTGCAGATAAGATTTCAACAGACATGTGTCGCAACAGCAGGCACATGTATCAACAAACACCGGTGAATGAACAAGACTGATTTGCGCTAAAGTTATATGTTGAATTTAAAGAAAATATCACCCTTTTTTTCCTGTGATATAACAGCCCTAATGGGAGAGTTTCACTTGCGCGTGGTCAATGCCAAGAGTTTAAAATACGATTAAAGTACACAGCATAGAGTTTAAAATATGATTCAAAGTACACAGCTTGCAACTTCCTTTGTAACATGTACTAACTAAACACTCAATATTTTTTAACAACTGGATGTCTTCAGTTGGACCTTTTCTAAAAAATATTGAAATTTGTTGGGCCATTTCAGTAGGAGGCTGTCCTCAGTTCTTTGCGACAAGGAGGAGGCCGGTTCTGTCCAAATTTGACTAATTTATTTTCAATCAACACATGTCACAATACACTGTTGAATTTCCTGCGCCTTCTCTGAAGTACTAAGTTGAAGAACCTGAGTTATTTTCACTCATGAAAAGTATGGTGAACTCCAGAATTATTTCTGCTCCAGTGTCACAGTTAGTTTTATACTTGCACATGATTGTTCTTTGAGGCCCTTCATCCATTCGATATCTTACGAGGCAAGAAAAAGATTAATATTCCCCTTCAGATTCTACAGAAAATGCTGTATCCCACTTAGCTCCTTACTCTCATAATATTTCTAAGACATTTCGAAAAAGCTTCAAGAATTCGGGAACATTGTCATGTTCAGGGTGCATCCTGTATCAATCATGGCAGCAGTCTTCTTCAACTCCCAAGACAAGACGCGCGCAACTTATCATGGAATCAAAAAACGTTTGAACGACCAAAAAAGAATAAGCATACATTTAGAAAACATTAGTACTAAAAACATTGTGCTGAATGGGAAAAAAATTCCACACCAAAGAATATATTTCAGGGCAATACGAAAAATAGAAACTCCAAAACAGAAACAAAAATGAAATTAAGCAGCGCCAAAATATACTTTATTAGCTGCAAAATTAAGTAAATATTAAAAATTCAAATAAATAAATTTTGAACACAACGGGCCTCCATAGACGCCACCAACGATTATACATACGAGCATGTAATAAATACCTGTAGCCCTTGAGTTCTGTGCTGTTGTAGTCAGGGTCAGAACTCTTGAAGATGGTGTCCATCTGCAATTTGAAAAAAACTGTCTCACATCGCAAGACAATCATAGAAGAAAAAACAACAACGTCAAAAAGCTGTCAAAGCAAACTGTTTTTTTTTTACCAAGTCACTCATCTTGTCCTTCATTGAGCTTGTATCATATTTTCCGTCAGTACACTTCTCACTTGTGATGACCAGGGTTACATTTACTGTTTTTGCTGCTATGGCTAGAAACATAATGGTAAAGAAGAAGCCTATTGCAACAAGCTATCTTTTAGCATCAGCCTCACTTAAATATGTGCTCTGTTTAATTTAGCTTTCCACATCCGTTGTAGAAAGCGGTCTCCCTTTTCTGACAAAAAAAGATAATAAAGAAATACAGTCGAACCCATACGCAGGACCACATTGAGTGGTCATCTTCTATTAAGTGGTGGGATGTCCAAAACCTGGGGATTTTTTCGCTTCAGTACTATAGTTTGCACGCTTATTTCAGGCGGTCACTTTATTAAGTGGTCGCGATCACCCTTGACTGTGTCCTAACGGCCGGTTTAGGTTGTCTTTCACCTGTATTTAATGGTCACTTAAAGCAGAACCCCTCAGATAGGATAAATAACCTCTCAAGTAAACTTCCTTCGATGTTTACCTTCCGAAATTAATCTTTGAATTCAAATGTCCTGCAAGTATTGCAGATTATCTTTGTTCTTTGGGCTGTAAGAACAAATTTTCGCACGAATAACACGCTCATAAGATAACAAATCATTAGCTGGTCAACCCCATATTTAACCGCTTCACACAGGTTCCACTGTAGTTGCACAGTACATTTCCATTAATGTACAGTGTAAGTAACCCATTACGATGTGGCTTCAGTCATACAGTTGGGCTGAAATCACCGAGACAGTTTATGAATCAAAAAGAATTAATAGAAACCGGAAACTGCTAAAGACTCTAAGCAAACTTACTAAGGGTAACACTTTCCGCATCACTGCCCAAGTTATTGGTTACACTGCAGGTGTAAACATCATCACTGACGACTTTTCCAATGTTGAGTTTAGGCTCATCACAAACTCTTCCTTTTTTGCATGGAGTCCAAGTATACTTGGGTGGAGGATTTCCCTCAGCAGGACAGTGAAGGCTAACAGTTTGAAATAATGCTGCTAAGAGCTCGGGCTGAAAATTTTTGATCTGAGCTGGATCTGTAAATACAAAAAAATTGGAATGAAAATAGTTAAGTAAGACTGAAAAATAGGCTCAGACCGTACATTTAACCATAAGAGCAGTACCCTCCTTCTTTTTTAGATCGCCTCCCAGAATGCAATAGAGCAGCATTTCAATAGTGGTCTCGCAAAGGTGGCCCTCAGCAGTTTGGATGGAACCAAAGTTTTCCCTGATTAAGGATAAGGATGAATAAACCGTAGGTCCTGTCTCTTGCAGCTATTAATTAGTTAATTTGGTTAGGCAGGGGACGTTAAAGAACCCACTCACGAGATTACTGTGATGTGGTCTGGCCTACTGGAAATTGGGGGCATGTTAGATTTGCCTTTATTCAATGTAAACTGCTACGAGCAGTCTGGTGAAGTCCCCCGCACAGTGTTGTAAGATTGGCCCTGAAAAGTCTCAAGGGGAGTGGTCAATTAACTTATGTAATGTAATTACTATTGTGGATTAAAGCTCCTTTCTGTGCCTCTATTATGGCATTAAAAGACTAACTCGTTATATCTAGCGTCAGCCGGGAGTTCAAAGTTGGTACAAACACATTCGCAAGCCTTTGTTTTGGACTTGGTTGAATCACAGCTATGCTTCGATTTTCTTTACAGTTTATTACGCTATTGTCACAGGTCTTCCAAATTAAACCAATCAAACAGTTTTTTGAACCCATACAGTGCAGTTCACAGAACAGATATGTCTGTAAATATTCTACGGAAACAACATTTCAAATAAAAGTGGCACACATTGTTAGTTCTGAAATGGGGAACAGGTCATTTCGATACAAACTAAAGTGGATTCAAAAGATATAAATGCCGTTTCGATACAACCGCAGGCATTTTGAGTCAAACTATAGAAGGATACATTTCAACGTTTTTATCTATCTACCAGTTCGATAAAAGAAGTTTAAGGTACCTTGCTGTGAGAACAGATTGTGTCTACGAAGAAGCTAACATATCAGCGCCTATGACTCAAGAATGGTTTACAAGTAAATTTAGTGTTAGTGCCCGATATTTTTATACTGGCAGTACAAACGTCTGGATGCCAAGAGTAAAAATTAAAAGCTTAGGCTTGGCGGCAAACCGTAACCAGCCACAGCATCGACTAAAACTTAAGACAACAATTACACAATAATATAGGCAAAAAAAAAGAAAAGCAAGCAAACCAACACACAAAAAAAAGAAAACCTGATTAAAAATGATGTGATAAGAGTGTCATAAAAATATATTAACTAAATTAAATCTTAGAGGCTTTATCGACGTCTTAATTGCAAAATAAAACTGTTCATAAGTTGAAAAACATCGTTCGTATGGCTGTCCAATTTCCTATGGGAACCCTAAGATAGGTTATAAAATCTCGAAAATGTACAATATAAAATTTCTGTCAAAATAATAATAATAATTATTATTATTATTATTATTATTGTTACTATTATTACTATGTCAACAGGTATCAATACTACAAGCGAAGGCCATAAACATCTTGGCGCAGTGATTGGCTCACAGGAATACCGAGAAGATTACGTCGATGAAAAGGTATCAGAATGGGTCAGCGAAATAGCCCAACTCGCGGAATTTGTTGCAACCGAACCACAAGCCTGTAACTCGGCTTATACGTTCGGCCTTCAACACAGATGGACTTATTTTCTTCGGACTATTCCCGACGCCCAGGATCTCATAGAACCTTTGGAAAATGCTATAAGCCATGTCCTCATACCTGCAATAACTGGGCGCAAGTCTAATCAACTGGAGAGAGATGTGTTGTCCTTACCCGCTCACTTTGGTGGCCTTGGCCTTGGAAATCCGCTGATAGAAGCACCGCGGGAGTACAAGACATCCGTTGGAACAACTGCACCGCTCGTCGAACAAATTAAAGCCCAACAACATCACTTACTGGAAGACTCGGCAGTAAAGTCATCAAAACAGACTTCCCAGCATAAGAGGGACGAAGACGTCAAAGAAAGAGTGAAGAGTGTTTATGAGAGGGCACCACTTAAGACCAAGCGAGCACTAGATCTGGCTACCGAAAAGGGTTCATCGATATGGTTAACCGTCCTTCCCTTACAAGAGCAAGGATATAATCTCAACAAAAGAGTATTCCGAGACGCTATTAAATTGCGATACGACTAGCAATTCGAAGATATTCCTTCCAAATGTGCTTGTAGGGACGTGTTCACAGTGGACCATGCAATGGTTTGCAAAAGGGTGGCTTTATTATACAGCGCCACAACGAACTTAGAGACTTAGAAGCTGAGCTTTTAGGAATTGTCTGCAAAGACGTGGAAATCGAACCCCAACTCCAAGACACGACAGGAGAGCAATTAAACAGTGGTTCCAACATGGCGCAAGATGCAAGGCTAGACATTCATGCTCGTGGTTTCTGGGAACACAATCAATCTGCATTTTTCGATGTTCGAGTTTGTTACCCAAACGCTAAATCGTACAGAAATCTGAAACCGCAGCAGATTTACCGGATGCACGAGAATGAGAAGAAACGTTCCTACTCGAGACGTGTTCTAGACATCGAACATGGTTCATTTACGCCCCTTGTGTTTACTTCGACTGGGCCAAGGATGTTTGAGATATCACAGTCGCCTTGCAGAACTCATTGCAGACAAGAAAGGAGAGCACCATTCAAAGACAATTTCCTGGATCAGGGCAAAAACTTCGTTTCCATTAGTAAGATTCGCCCTAATCTGCCTAAGAGGATCCAGAACAATTAGAAGGCCCAAATTGGATTTTACTAATGTAGACCTAGATATTCAAAGTTCAGAGGCTGCCATTTGTTAGTTAGTTTCTTTATTTTTTTTTAGATAATTTGTTGGTCGACATTTTCATGTATTTTTTTTATTTTTAAGGATTTTATCTTAATTTGTTTGTAAATATTTTTGATGATTAGAGTGAATTATCGTTATCATAGTGTGTATCCTCTAGTTTTTCTTACATTTGTATTAGACATTTTAAGACATTTTTTCCGATTTTCAAGCATTTTATCATAATTTTTGTTATAATTTTTGTGATTATGGTGAATAGAGGATTATTTTTGTTATAAAATTATTATTACTATTATTATTACTATTATTATTATCAAATTTACGCATGAAAGCGACAGATTTACATGCATTTTTCGGCGCTCCTTTGAGTTTCCACTAGTTTGTATCGAAATGAATGAAGTTGTATTGAAACGACATTCTACGTGTATCGAATTGACTTGTATCGAAATGACTTCACAATGAAACGACCGTAAACATTGAAATGCGTAGCCACTTAATCAGAAATATGAAATTTATAATTTGAGCCTCGAAGTATATTCAAATGCACACAACTTTCAATCTCCGTTAGCATGAAACACGATGTCATGAATAAAATAAAACTTCCCGTACAGAAATTACTCACTGCTAGGTTAAAACACACACATTACTTTCTGTCGGCCTCAAAATTCAACTGCTATAATAGAAGGTAATTTTCACTGTTGTATTTTTTGTCAGCGTGGACGCTATCCTACGAGGATTTAAGGGCACTTTTGCCCACTACCGAGTAAACGCTTCTATCCGTATTCTGCTAAATAATGTTCTGTGCCTCCAATCTTCAATCATAACATGGTGCAAGCCGAAATAAAAATTCGAGTGGACAATTCAGTCTACGATTACGCTACAATTGCCATTGGCCAATAAAATCTATGCTACATACCCACCAGCTAGCTGCCCGAGTTTTATGCTTTTAGCACACATATGGGAGGCACCCACCACCTACATATTGGTGTCTGACTTATCGATGTAACACTTTCAAGGGGAGGAGCAGCCAATGTTCTGTAAGTTTGGAGATTGTTAACTCCATACATACATGTAGATAGTTACACCAAAAGTTTCTTGGAGTAAAAAATTAGCTTCGTTTTGAAATTCTGATTTAATAAACATATTGCACCTGTCCTTGCCTTGTATTATTAATCCCGCAGCATACCTCTTTAAACCCACTTTCAGACTTTATATTGAAGCATACCTCAACCAGTTACAAGTGTACCTATTAGCTCTTATTATTTACCTTTGTGGTTAATGGTGTTCCTACACATATGCGCAATTAAACTAGAATTCTATATACGGGCGAGTAAAAGATTTCAAATAAGATGATAAAAAAAAAGAAAAGAAAAAAAAAAAAAAAGAAAAGATGTCACATCCTATTTTGACTAGACCCAGAATCTTCTTGAAAAATATTCGCCCACTTACAAATTACGTTGACATGCACTGAATGGGTCACTGTATTTCCAAATCCATTGCTAGCTGTACAACGATATGTTCCATTCATCGTCCTTTTGATTTTTCTTATAAACCAAGGGTTTCCAACAAACATTTCATCGCTATTACTCCCATCATCCAACACTCTTGTCCAAGTAACATTAGCAGTTGGTTTACCAGTTGTGTTACAAAACAGAGTAAGATTTAAGTTCTCATTGATGTGCTGGTCACCACTGTAACCAATCAGCTGGGTTTGTTCTAATAATAATGGAACAAAGAGATAGCACATGTTCAGTGACATTATAATTCACCATATGTAAATGTATCATTATCCAGGTTAGGACTTCTGGAGATGTAAAGGTAGAAGTAAACCAAAGGAATCATATGCCTGCAGCAGATACACTTACTGTCTTACACCATTCTTTTTGAAGCCTTGCTGGATAAAAAGCGAGATAAATGTTCAATCACCGAGGAAAAAACCAAAAATTAGTTGAAAGTAAATGTAGGTATACAAGAGAACAGGGCTCGAAATTAAAAAAAATGCTCGATCGCAGTTTGCAAGTAATTCCCAAAATTTAGTCGCAAGTTCGAAAATTTTAGTCGCAGAAGAAATTTCATGTGGGTTGCGCGACGTAGTTTCTGAAAAAAGTGCACCCGCGATACGTTTCTCAGCAAGAAATCAACGATAGACGTCACGCAACATTTAACTTAAATTTCGTAGGATTTTTCGGATAAAACTAAAGCAAACAGTAACAAGTAAGACACAAAGCTGTTAAATATAATTTATTTATAAGCTAGGCCGTAAAACGATCGCAAAATCGTTACTAGTAGAGAAATTTTAGTCGCAAAAGCGAAACCTTTATTCGTAGATGCGCCCGATACAGGCGCGATTTCGAGCCCTGCAAAAAATAGCAAAAATGGCCTGAGCATTTTATTTCCTGGGCACCATTTTACAGCACTTATGAAGAAAATTTACAAAAGAAAAAGGCAGTCACCTGCTGGCAACCATCTGTAAATTTTGTTCTTCAACAATTCTCACTTCTATAGTGGACCTTGCCATACCAATGACTACGCTGTGATCACAAGTTTTTCTGTAACTAGGGCTGTAACCTACATTTACTAGGCTAATTTGCACATTTTAGCCCTCAACGACAAACAAATTTCGAGCAAAGCCAAAATCACTCAAAACCTGAAACACCAGAGTTATAAGAAACAATTATATTATTTTAACGAAAACTGAGGAACACTTAGCGGTGAATGAAAGCAAAGACTGAGACGTACGGGCGCCAGTCAATTTTAGCCAACTTCTTGATCAAGTTGCTCCTACAGTCATTTTAAATTCATAGGGCAAAATTGTCACAATCTCAGGCTGGAATCTTACAGTATACACCAGAATAAAAATTATCAAGTTCAATATAATTATTCACATCTCAAAAACTTTCGTGGAAACTGGCAATTCTTGCTTTCTTAAATAAGGCAGAACAAAGCAAGCTGACTACATTAGATACCAAAAGCAAAACCACATTCAACATATGCACCAGTGTTCAACATAAAATTTAGTCAAAGTGGGTCACATGTCCCACAAGACATTTTTTATTGCATCATCTCAAAATTGGTGTTGGTCAAACTATGATATTAAACTTAGAAAAACTGACATCATCCAAACCATCACCAGTATGTTAGAGTTTTAATGCTTTAATTCACAGTTTTAATCTGTTCATTGCAGTAAACAGTCCAATGATCATAAAGCTGATAAAATATGCTAACAAAACGCCAAACAATTCGTCATTTCATGCTTTTGGATCACAACTATTTCAGCTTCAAATCATGTTTGCTGTCAATAGGAAGGTTTTCCTTTGACATATTGTAGCCAAAGGTAGGCATTTTTCCACGCAGGATGGAATTTTCGCACGGTACTCCATGATTTTTGAGGCCATTGGCTCTTCAAATTCTGGAGTTTGACTTATGTTGAACTGACCAATGTAGACTAATCCAAAATTCATAATGAAATCAAAACATAACCAATAAGATACCTACACATAAAGCAATCTGGCCTGAGTGTCTGTGATACAAGTGCATCATAAGAACTTCTTGGATAGCTTTTTAAAGAAATATTAGCATTTGTTAAATGATGGCATAAACAGGGCCTGAAAAAGCTGCTTGGCCCCATGAGATGCCGGTGAAAGAAAAAATAAACAAATAAATAAATAAAAGAGAAAGAAGAGCAAAGTCATATGAAAAAAATTCTTATTTACCAAGCTACATGTAGGTCATACTGGGCAAAAATGCTTGTACATTTGTTTGCTGTTAGATGGCAAGTAAATTCATTTTAGGTAAATGCACTTGTACATGTATGAGAGTTGCAAAGCAGGGGTTTCATTAAAATTTGGAGCAGGAGGGCATCTGGATTTCACAGGCGGGCATCTGTCCGCAAGGCCCAAAGGGCCTTGCCTTCATGGGGGGGTCGGGAGGCATGCTCCCCCTGAAATTTTTGAAATTCTAGTTGCAGAGATGCATTTTCGACCATTTTGAAGCACAAACGAACATCCCAAAGTTACCAGCTCTTTTTAAATTATGATTTGATGCATCAGTCAACAGACAAGTTAGTAGTGGTAAGGTCACTAGAAGCTGTTTTAGTAACATCATGTATTTCATTATTTGCCAAGTTCTCGGAAGGCGTTGTTTCTGTGCAGCTATCATTTGCTGGGATCTCAGATGACACGATTTCTGTGCAAATATAGGATTTCAATAAAAGTATAAAAAACGAAAAGGTGTTGGCGTTAGATTTCTTCTATTTTCTAATCTTACTAAGATGGATCTGCTAACAAACACACGGGGTTAAAAAGTTCTTTTCTTTACAGTTGCCGTGAACGAAAGACTTCTGTTACCACACGAGTAGAGTTTTTGCATTCCACCACAGACACAGACGAAGTATAGTTGGCAGCTTCTACAACAAATTGACTTTCAGTTCCCGTCGCTCGCAGAAGATTCAAATTTCAAAAGTAAATCAGAAAAGAATGGAGCTTTTGGGACAATTTTCAATCACTATAGGAGCAGCATGTCTTTCTGAATTTAACTCAAACTTTAATTTAGTGCGAACCGGTTGTACCATTTGCGTAATGATACGTCTTGAAAGTCGAGCCGGCGGCGAAGAACCAACCAGTTGAAAGAGCTAGCCGACTAAGATAACAATAGGGACCTTAAGATAGAGGTTTTTAGGCATTTCCCGCGAACCGCTAACGTCAAGAAGTCACGTAACCAGTGCCTTGCCGTCAGGTTTCCAGTTTCAAGTTCAAGTTTGTACGGCTGGACCACGCTCTAGAGGTAAGTGATTTACCGCAAGGTTTTTTGCAGCCTAAAACACCAAAATCCCACGTTTGAGAGGAAATACTACGCTTTAGAACTCTTTCGCTAATTAATTATCGAATTCTTTTTCATAGAAACGTAGTTTTGAAGACGATTTCTCAGTAAGATAGAAGTGAACGAATGAATGAAAACAAATATGGCGGTCGGCTATTTGTTGTTAAAACTGTTTTGCCGGTCTGATTACTTTGAGGGTAAACAAAAGCCAATTTTCGATGATATGTGAATACATGAATGCTTATTTTGTTTCCTTAGCCGTGGCTTTGTTCAGATGGCTAAGCATACAAAGTTTCTTCAAGAAGTAAGAAATCGAGATCTTCATTTCTCGACAACGAACCCTCAGAACTACTCTCGTCCAGTTGCATAATATCTAGCAGATCATTGTAGTCTTGCTCAATTTAAAGAGGATCAAAGATTAAGTGTTCTGCTCTCATTAAGTAATCAATAAAACCCAACAAACATATTGATCCACATATCACCTTCGGGCAGCAGCCATACCACCCGTGAATCTTAAGTCCCAAATATGGACAGACGGCTAACATGAAACCGCTAATGGCAAACCGCGGTTTGCCGTTTGCGGTTCGATGGCCAAACCTCAATCTTAAGGTCTCTAATCTTAGAGAAAATAAACTTCGTGTATTTGATAAAAAATGGAAGAACTAATTTATCCCAAATACTGCAATTTTTTTATGTTTTGGCTTTACTGAAGACATTTACCGCGACAAACCGTGAACCGGAGATTTCTGAATCCAATGTGCTAATTTATTTTAATTTACAGCATTGAAGACCTCAATTTTAGGGACTTTAAGCAGCAGGACGGCAACACCACGGAAGACGTACTCGATTAAAAAATGAGTTTCTACTTTAAGTTAGAATTTCGAAAATGGCTGGATGTGTTTACCGTCTCAGAGGGCGCCAGAGGTCAAACTCAACATAACGCATAAAAGTAGCGTTGAGTTCCAAATGTAAATTAGAATAAATTGCCGCCGCGGTTTCGCTTCGCAGACGACGCAAATTTTGGTGATTTCACGTTGTTGTTTTGCAAAGGACGGCTAAGAAATGTACAAAGTTTTAAAACGCACGTTCCGGGCTATTGTTCTGCCAATTAGATCTATTGTTTTCCCACGTTCTCGTTGCCGTCGCCGTCGTGGTTTGCTTAAAGTCCCTATCATTAGGTACTTTAAGAAACCACCACGACGATGCCAAGGAAGACTTCGATTAAAAAATGAATTTCTACTCTTTGTTAGAATTTCAAAAATGGCTGCAGGAGCTTACTGTCTCATACAGCGCCACAGCTCAACTTCAGCATGACGTATAAAGTAGCCGTTGAGTTCCAAATGGAAATTAAAATAATTTGCCGTCGCGGTTTCGGTTCGCAGACGACGCAAATTTTGGCGATTTCACGTTGTTGTTTTGCATAGGACGGCTAAGAAATGTACAAAGTTTCAAAACGCACGTGCTGAGCTATTGTTTTGCCAATTGTATCTCTTGTTTTTCCACGTCCTCGTCGCCGTCGCCGTCGTGGTTTCTTAAGGTCCCTAACATCTCATTTGTGAAGGGCAAAGATACTGTACGCCTAGTCTCCCTCGCAGCTGTTTTTAGTCTCGTCACGCAACGCTCCTCCCCACTCATCAGGCAGATTTAAATCTGCCTGATGAGTGCTTAACGCACGAAACTCAGAGTTGCAGCGAACCATGTATGTTTCTTTCTAGTCACTTAATGTTATATAAGTTTAAATATATTTTTTTTAGAAGACACATTACGAAAACATAGGAAAGTAACTTTTATATTTTTCTTATGGTTGAGATGTTAAAAGTAGCCGGGCAATGTCGTCTTATTCACAGCCGGTCAATTCGCCCGGTGCCCGGCCCTTAATGAAACCCCTGGCAAAGTTGATATTTTTTGTTTGCTGTATTATGGCATCTCTAAACCTTTCCTTTCATCCACCCTTAAATTGAAGTTCATAGTTACTGGATAATGGGGCTCAATAAGGATTTCCTATTTTTGAGATTTCTCTAGTCTTAATTGTTGTCTTTGTTGTGCAATTCATGGGAGAAATGTAAGAATTCAAAAGACTCGATCGCGCGAAGACTTAACAAAAATGTATTTACAGTAAAACTTAAAAAAGAACACCCATAACCTACTACAAAAAGGAAATTATTTTGAAGAATTTGGAGACAAAATTAGCGAAGTTAACCTGTAAAAAAAATGTCGAAGGTTCTCAGCTATTGTCAAGTGTAGCCTTGCACTTAATAGTGCTGTTACCTTATAGCAGCATTGTTCAGGCCTTGGTAACAGTTGTGTCACCATATAGGCCTTCCAGTTAGTAAATAGCAGATAAAATCAAGGAAGTAAATTCTTCACTAATCAAGGCTCAGGAATTTTACTATTCCCCTGATTTAAAAGAAAAAGAGAAATATTGGCTTCCAGATACTTTGGTTTGTATCATTTTTATTCAGGACAAACTTTCTAGTTGTCCTCACAGCACTGATCTCTGTCCCATGTTTATAAACTAAAGAAATTTGTGAACCTGCTTTGAATTATTCGAGGGGGATCTCAGAGGGATTAGGTCGATCGATGCACAGCAATTTAGATTACTGAATGTGCATAAACAACATTTGAACATGCATGAGAGGTTAATGCTGGTGTACATGTAAAAGATGTTTATTTTACTCCTCTAGGTCCATAGCTAGTGCAACTGATTGTACTTATTTTCCTTACGTACCACTTCCACTTGACTCTTACGCTCCCAGTCCCCATTACTTAAAGTGCGCACCACACAGCTAAATGCTCCATTCACCTTATCATCAGCACTTTGTAACCTTAGATATAACCAAAGCAACTCTTCCAGGGAGATTCCAAGTCACACTGAGACGGTTTCGGAATGTAGCAGTTATCCCACCACTTCCTCCATTTGGCAAAAGTCTCACTATCAGCTCAGAATTGAATTCAATGTCCACTGTAGCGATGTTTAGATTTTGAAAAGGCCTGAACTCCCACAGAAGTGTAGCAGCTTGTCCATCAAAATGTTGTGAAACGCTTGGGGCAAACTTATCACTTGAACTTGTTGCTATTTCAACTGGAGGAGGTTTATACCAAGTAATTTGCGTGCCATCTACATGTGAAAATAGTACACAAATAAAAAAATTTAATTTCTTAAAAAAACTAAGTTGCAAATACTTAAGGAACTCCACCAAGATTAATTAACCTTACTATGTCAGCAAGCATGAAAAAGCATATTTTACTAGGGTTTTATTAAGGGTTGGGCAGCCTGGCCAAATTGATTAGCTGTGAAGACAACTTTGCCCACTGCTTTAAAAAGGTTGTAACCAAAAGAACACTCTCAGTTACTACCATTGCAATAATCATCTGCAGCAGTAACAAACAGAATTATATATGAATTACAACTAGGTATTAATTAACCAAATGAATATGGGTTTGGATTTGATGGGAAGTAAGGGTTCTAGATGACTGTACACTGTAAGTAAAAGAACTCCACCCTTTAAAAAGGTTTGAAATCTTCTTCCCACACAAAAGCAGTTACTGATTCTCCTGTTCACATGGCTGAATTTTTCTTAGTAATCACAATAGTAGCCACATGAACTCTGGGCTTGGATCTCAAATTACACCAGCCTGTAAATCATTTTTTGCAACATATTAGGTCTTGTCAAAATTATTGAACTATAATAATTATATCTACTCCACAGGAAGGGATAGGTCTTAAAGGTCAATGTGCTTACTAAGGTTCTTTCAATCATCTAATTACTGTTGATTGCTAATTCTCATTTACCACCAGAATTTCGTGTGAAGCCCCTGGTCTGGAAATGTACATGAGGGCTAGAGCTTGAAAATCTTTGGTGAAAGTTTTACAACTTTGTATGGCAGGATCGAAGGATTGGAATTTTATCCTTTGAGATCTAGTATTAAGGGATGGCTGAAATAGAAACTCCCTTAGTTTGACTTCGCTACACACACAATGTATATACTAAGCTGTTTTTTAACCACTGTCTTGCAATATCAAAGTACACAATTATGTGGCTGCTCTTTGTTGATGTTCAAGCAATTCTTATTTGATTGTCCCTCTAATGTAACCAAGGCTGAGTTGTGCAACTCCCTATAGCTTCCATAAATAATTCACCCATTAAATACCTACAGTCAAAGCTCAATTCTTTTTTTTTTTTGGTGGTTAGGAAAAGAAAGGAAGTGGTACTTTAAAATACATACATGTTATTCACCAGAGAGAGGTCTGTATTGGGAAAAAGTGTGCCTAAGGTCTTGAATTCCACCCATCACTCAAAACAGAGGGCACAGTTATTCCAGTAGGAACCAACCTAAGCTGGGGAATAATATTTGAATTTTTTCTACGAATTATTAAAAAGAATGCTTGCTAGAAGAGCCAGCATGAACTTATGGCTAAAATTATGAGTTTGACTTTGAGAAGATCCTCCATAGACTTAACAATTTTTTAGCATGTAGATATTATATAGAAAACAGACGGTACTCAAATTAAAGAGAGGCTTCACCAAAACATTTTTATTTATTTATAGGATAAGGGTAACTTAAAAATTTAATGCTTCCAAGCATACATTACGATCTGATGCCTGTCAATTAGAGAGGAAAAATTACATCCATCTGTGCTTTTGAATGAACATTCAGTACTGGTATGGCAAACACGCACTAGTCAAATGACCATGCAATGAGCTATACTCCTAAAAAAACTTTCAGAGATATCACAAAAAGACTTAGTTATTTCTAATGACGATTAATCTTAAAAGATTTAACTCTGTTAAATTGTAAGTGAACACAAATGTGTGTTTCACGAGTTGTAAGAGTCTATTATGTTTGTTTGAAATCTGCAATGGCCAAACTCAATGGACTTGCAAAGAATGGGTGAAAAGTGTATTTAAAGAAGATCTCAAAACTGAGCTTAATGTTTCACAAAAGAACAACTGTTTTAGAGAATTCAGATATTTTAAATGAATGAGAGACACATGATGACAAATATAATTGTCAACTGCAGATTGATACCTCTCATTTTAACTTTCTGAGTTACTTCATGCAAGGGATCATTTAAATTACAAATGGTTTTTTAGGGAGGCATTTCAATCTTTTTTAAAAAACAAATTTAGTTCCAAAAAGTTTATTGCAAAATCAATTTTTGCAGAAAAACCAAAGTGATTTGTGTGTGAGAGTGAGGGAGAGAGAGAGAGAGAGAGAGAGAGAAGAGATAATTTATGTTATTTATCAGTCATGACAGAATTAAATCTTTGCTTGAAAACACTGCCCAGCTTGTAAAACAAGATATATATTTATGAAAAACTTAAACGAAGCTAGAGATGCTCTGCAAAATGACTCAACCAAAAACAGATATTGCCTTCTAAGAGCTGACCAACAAATAGAGGAATACTGCCCACTCTCATAACAGAACAGGAAGTAGGAATGTAGAATACTGCCCTGCACTCACTAACTGATATAAAAATAAAACCATGTACCAGTAAGTATTGTATTTACCTGTGTATAATGCGCACTTTTTCCCTACAAAAAATTAATAACCATCAAAATCGCGGTGCGTATTAAACACGGATTCCATTGTTTGTCATATACGTCCTAATTTGCATACGATAAAAATACAACAAAAAAAAGTAACACATTTAAAGCTTTGATTACATAACTTATTTTCAATGAAAAGTTATTGGTGCATATTAAGTGTTTATACTCTAAAATCAAGAAGAAAGACAAAAATCGCTACATATTTTCCTAAGTGTGCAAACAGGTACCTGGATCAGATTTTAAAGTGAATAAGAAATTATGCAAATTTGGCCGAGTGTGAAGAGATCTTGTGTTACATCGAATTTTTCAAAGAGAAGCAAGAACAAAGTGAGCAAGAAATATTTCAGGACAAAAGTTTTATTGAAAGCAGTTCTTGATTTGCTGTTATAAGCGAAAAACGCGCAAATTTCTTGGGTATATACATAGCCCACGCAGTGGAATTCACTGCAGATATATTGTTGTTTACTTAACTTTATGGCCAGAAAATTGTATAGCGTTAGTTTGAAAATTCTAAAAAAGTATGACGATATGACACAAAATCATATTGTTGCTCACTCAAAATATTCACCAGGCCATGGAATCGTCAAATTAGCTAGGCCTCACTTGAAGTCCTTATTAAGTTTGATTTCAATAATGTCATAAATAACTAAATAGCAAAAGATATCAATGTTAGCAATATAATAATATTATAGTAAATTTCTTATTCTTTTTGTCTTAATAATTAATTGTACAAATATTTAACTTGTCTTTTTTGCCATGAAAAACTTTTTTTTCTGAGAAATTAGGTTAAAAACAAGGATGTGCATTACACTGGGGTAAATACAGTACTTGCAGCATTTTGCACATTTTTAGGATCTCCTCTAGATTACATCACTTTCTTTTTGCATCATTACTGGTAGGTTCCAACATTTAAAGTACCACATTTAAAAAAAACTTTCAGTTTTTGACAATCAGTACAAAGTCACCTTTTTAATTCTTTGTTTGTTGAATGTTTCTGTTCTCTTCTGTTTTGTTCATTTTAGGTACATGTACAATATGTTTTCAATAATTGTTCCTAGAAGTTTTGACCTTCACTGTAGCCATTCAGTTTGTAATCTGCTGTGAGCTCAAACGCCAACACATTCATTGAAAATCTATGCAGTAATACTCATGTCTGGTAAATGTTAAGTACTATCTAGAAGAAACGAAAATGTACATGCACAATTAATGGTGTGCTACTTATCTACATTACTGAAGGTTTCCAAGTGGCTTGCATCAATACCTATTAGTAAACAAAAATAACTTCAGCTTTAATGGCTAAAGCTAAAAAACAGCAAAGACCAGCTGTTATCCATTCCCCTCTTCACCCAATTCCTGAATTCTTCTCTAAAATCTATTGCTATTTTACTCCTAAATTATGAAATAAGAGAAAATTCCACTTATAACTCAAAGTTCCATCCCTTTTTTAATAGAAATCAGAGTGGGTGGTTAGTTAGCCAGCACCATTTATATTATCAAAATATAACACTTTATGAACCAGTTGAGGTAGTGCTAATTAATATATTAAGTGGGTAAAATCTGTAGAGTTGCATAGCCTGTCAGAGAAATTAGGTTGACAACACATGGGCAAACTACAGTATTAAGTAGGTACATATATATGAGAGTCAACCACAACTTTTGTAAGCCACAATCTACAATCTTCTAACAAGGAAAAAGATAGACAGTCAAAAACTACATGTGGTTACTTGTATGCACAGAACAAGAGCTTGACATTGCACCTTCGATCAAAACACCGCAGCTTTCAAAGGCAGAAATCAACACTATCAAGCGAAAAAAGTGGAAATATGCAAATGAGAAGTTATTAACCTCAGAAGGGAAAAAAGTTGCACATAAAGGAATGCTCTTCGATATACATTTACTTTCTAAATGCCATAATAGAATTGCATGCTCACAAAGGACGACAAAAACTGAGAAATGAATTGCTGAGAATTATTCCGAAGTAACACAGAAAGTTGTGAATACTTTTGTTTCTCTTTGCCGTTTTCACGCAGAACAAAAACCCATAACCACCAAAGTGAAACCCATGGTAAGTCCTCTTCAAGCTTTAACATTCCTTTCCTTGATAGAAGTTGATCTTCTGGATTTCAGGAATTGCCCATGTGCATGTGAACCAAAGTACAAGTGGACTATAAATATTATTGATCACTACAGAAAGTTTGTTAATGTTCACCCCATCCATAACAAACTTGCTGATGAGGTACTGAACGAAGTTCAAAAGTATTGTTTAACTTATGGCTACCCCAAAACAATTTTAACAGATAATGGAGGTGAATTTGAAAACAATAAAATGAAAGCATTTTGTAGCACTAACCAGATCCAACTTCTCCATGGAGCAGCCAGGACTCCAACAACTCAAGGGCTAGTGGAATGGTCAAATCGTACATTCAAAGAAAACATGAGAAGCTTAATAATATGTGGTCTCCAAATTTCCAAATGGTGCAAGTACACAATGCAAGCATCCTACATCATCAACATTACTTATCATCATGCTATCAACATGACACCATATGAAGCAGTGTTTCACATGATGGCCAAAAGGGAACTATTAGACCATGATATTGAAGAAGGACCAAGAAAGCAGAAAAGAAAACAAATTCAAGAAGCACAGGAAAGCTACAATACCAAAATGATAAAACAGTCTGAAGTAAATCCAAGAAAGAAAGTGTACAAAGTTCATAACATGGTTTCAATTAAAATAAATAGAGTGGACAAGAAATCTCCTTTCCACCCAAATTTACTTCTGGGAAAAGTGCTTGAAATTGAAAATAATTATGCGAAAGTGGTGACACCTTTTGGTCGCATTAAAGGGTTCATTGCCCCTTCCAGACTTTTCCCATGTACTGCAACAAATGTAAAACTTGCAGATTATGAAAAAGAAATTTCTCTCACTGGTACATGTAAATTGGCCAAAAATGCTCAATAATATCTTCAATGTTTTCTTGACTTTGTTACTTAAATGGTAGATGAATTGTAAATATTCTATTTTGTTGTGCTGCAAGTAAAATACCTAAATTAAACGAGGCTTACCTGTAAGGTGAAGTTTGATTGGGATTCTGTGAGTCATTGGTCGGGAGCGAAGGAGTCATGTGAGAAGGCGCACGAGCCTGGGAAGATCAGTCTTTAACAGATGTGAGCACTTACACCCAGTCATGGGCGGGTTAATAACACATGGGTGGGCACATGACTCCTTCGCTCCCGACCAATGACTCACAGAATCCCAATCAAACTTCACCTTACAGGTAAGCCTCGTTTAATTTAGGTATTCTGTTTCGTCATTGGTCATTGGTCGCTACGGAGTCACGTGAGATTTTAAAGCAGTGTGAGTGCGAACTCAAACATAACAATGATTTATAGCAATATGCACCTGCTTTAATAACATTCTCTCTTAGCCATCAAAACATACAAATATAAGACACAATCTTAGGTGTCCCTACATACAGCTTTAAGGAGCTCAGTTCCGAAATTCTCTTGAGGTTCCACTGGTTTGTTGTAAAACTTAGTAAATTTGGACTCCTAGGACCACCCCGCACTTTTCATAATTGTGGCGATAGATATGCTGTTTGCTTTGGCTGCAGATGTAGATGCTAATCGAGTGCTGTGTGCACTGTACTTCGAAGTGTCAATTCCAGCATCAACAAGTGTAGCCTTAATCCATCTGCTTATTGTATCAGGGGAAACAGCTTTAGGAGGCTTAGAGTAACTAATAAGAAGCTGCTTTACATTACCTCGAAGAGTATCTGTGTGCTTCAGATATTGCTGAAGATGCTTTACAATACAAAGACTTACATCTGGTACATAGGCCTGAAACTCAATACAAGCTAGATGTTTACCTGGTCTGGAAGTTTTTAACAATGAGTCAATGGAAAACACAGCCTTTTCAGAACTCATTTGCGTATAATCAATTGATAATGTGTGCAGAGTCTGGCGACGCTGTCCCGAAAGCAACGCCATCAACATAACCACTTTCAAAGTCAAGTTGTTAAAACTAAGTTTCACAGGTGGCCCAAGTTTAGCTAGATAGTCTAATACCACCGTGACATCCCAAGTTTCTTGGTACCTTGGGAGAGATGGTCTGCACTCAAAAATCCCTTTGAGGAAACGACAGACTAGGGGATGCTGTCCAAAAGTGTAATGCTCTGATGTAAAACAAACAGTAGACAAAGCACACCGTGCAGTGCTGAGGGCACTGTATCCAATCCCTGTGTGGTAAAGTTCTGCCAAGAAATTAATCCCATGTTCTATAGGTGCTGAAAAGGGATTAATCTTCCTTTGACAACAGTATTGTTCCCATTTAGTGATGAATGGTTTATATTGTTGTTTGGTGCCCATTCTCCAAGACTGTAGGATGAGTGAGGTAGCTGATTCCGAAAGCCCTCTGCCTTCAAGTGATTTCCTGACAAGTGGCATATCAGAAGTGTGAGCTTCTGATATAGTGGATGCACCAAGTCTGGCTGTTGAGGTAGAAATAAGGTGTGTTTCTTCTTGGGAAGCACAAGGGGTTCCTGAACCAACAGTCTCATAACCAATGGCCACCATGGCTGAGTTGACCAGCACGGCACAACTAACAGTCCTGTGGTCTCCTCTGCTTGAATTTTCTGTAACACTTTTGGGATGATACTAAAAGGAGGAAAGGCATAAAAAACATAAGGTTTCTAAGAAATTGAAGAGGCATTAATAGCCATTGCTTCAGGGTCTGGTTGGTAGGCAACAAATGGTCTTAGCTGGTAATTAAGCCTAGATGCAAATAGGTCAATCTGAGGCTCAACATGAAGTTTCTTAATGGCTGCGTGAAAAATTTTTCTGTCTAGAGTCCATTCAGTTTCTTTGCTAGATTTCCTGGACTCTGCATCAGCTAGTGTATTCTCTTTCCCTGGGATATGACTTGTGGTTAACCACATGTTATTGTCAAGGCACCACTCCCAGAGCGTACGGGTTAGATCATTTCGCTTTCTGGAATGGCTTGTGCCCATTTTACCTAAATCTGACACAGCAGTCATATTATCAATTCGCACAAGTACATGCTTTCCTGATAACGCTTTATGAAATGCCTTAAGAGAAAATAGCACTGCAAGCATTTCAAGATAATTTATGTGATTAGAAGCCTCTTCTGGAGTCCAAGGTCCCCCAATCTTTGCATTATTGAGTACTCCTCCCCAGCCCTCTTTACTTGCAGCTGTGTATAAAGTGGCCTCTGGCTGAGGAGGGCTTATAGGGTTGTATAATGACCTTGCTGAGTTTATCCACCACTGCAAATCACTGCGAGACAACTCAGACAGTTGCATAAATGCATCAAAGTTGCCCTTGTTTAGGCTCAAGGCCTCAGTTTTGTCCATGTCCAGTGACCTAAAATGTAAAGGCCCTAGCCTTGCTGCTGGAAAATTTGATATGAGGAACCCAAGGGTTGATGCCACCTATCTTACTGTAGGGTGCGGACACTCCAACAGCCCTTGACAGGTATGAATTATCTTTTCGGTCTTCTTAGAGGTTGGATAAACTTTCATTGTGATTGAGTCAATGATAAACCCCATGAAGGTGATTCGATGTTGTGGAACAAAGGACGATTTTTCAGGGTGTACAGTAAACCCAAGAGAGTCAAATAATCTGACAGTATCCCAAACATTTCTTTCACAGTCATCATAGTCATCACCCTGGAGATACGAGTCATCGATATGACTTGCTCAAAGGTGTCCCAGCTGTCTCAAACGTGAATATACTGGTTTTAATAATTTAGTAAACTTCCTGGGGCAAAACGCCAATCCATTTGGAAAGCAAACATATTTATACATTTTCCACGCCACTGAAACTTCAGGTATTTTTGGTCTGCAGTGGCAATAGGCACAGAATAATATGCATCCTTTAAATCTATGGATGCCATAAAGCACCCAGGTTTTACCATTTGTAAAACAGTTATAAGTGAGTCCATTTTAAAATGGTGGTATTGTACATGAATGTTTAAACGCTTGAGATTTAAAATTACTCTGAAAGAACCATCCTTTTTGGCCCTAGTGAAAATAGGAGAGATCTATTCCCCTTTTTCATGGCTACTTGGGGTAATAACACCCTTAGCAAGGAGTTCAGCTATTTCAGTATCAATGACATGTTGTTTGTCTAAATCAAGGATTTTCTTCTCTTTGGGGACTACTCTTTGACATGGAGTTCTGGTAAACTCGATTGGCTGGCCTAGTATCATTTGCAATATCTCAGGGTCTGAGGTTAAGGCCTGCCACTGATAATAATATTCTCCCAGCCCCCCTGCTTTAAAGCAGTGCGCCTTGTGCTCAAGGAACTGTAACATATTTACCTTGTTTGTTGGGATATCAGAGCATTTCACTGGCTGGATTTCTTCTCGGTTGCCTGTGTTTTGTAGGAATTGTGGTTGTGTGGCCGGTAAGACTGGCCCCTCTTCCCTAAAAAAGGCTTTCCATTTGAGTGAGAAGATTTTCCCTTCCAGCCATCGCTATGGTTGCGATAATATGGCTTTGAAGTAGTCGCATGGCCAATTTTGTTAGTTGCTTTGATATTGTTAAACTGAGATTGCAGCTCATCTCCCAACAATAAACTCGTGATGGGTACTTGAGAGCCACACAACGAGGAATATTCGTTATTTAAGTTTGGTTTGATGGCGTCGCGTCGACGGTATGATAGGTCAATGTTTACATGGCCTAACAATGCCAGAGCGTCAGCATTATGCGTGATTAATTTCCCCAATTTCTCAGTGAGAGCCGACGCTGAAGTCTTCTCAGAATCTGCACGGATAGCCAACAGAGTGTCAGTCGATTTAGCGATTGCACTACCGACTTTGACAAGTACTTTCTGCATGTTAGCAAGGCGTAAATCTGCGCTCCTGGTCACGTGCTTCAGCTTATTCCAGATCTCGGGGTTGACCTTTGGCACAGTTAATTTCTCGCAATTATCGGGTCGATTGTATTTTGCCAATTTTTCTTTTAATTTGGCTTCCTCTAACTTAGAACCCCATCGCTTATTGACAATATCCGCCAATTTCTGAGCGACTTTTGGGTCAGTTTGCTCATCCGACTCAAAGTCTTGAACAATTTCATTGAGCAATGCGTCAGAGCTGCCCAGTTTTGGCGGGTCACCATTGGGCGGGAAATTAAGTTCCTCAGAATCTGACTTCTCAGGGTCTGAATCTCCACTATCACTCATGGTATTAGTTGTAGGAGATGTTCTCCTCTTTTTTGATGGTGTAGCATGGTCTTCTGGTGCGCCAGCTAACCGTTTCATTGTGTTTTCCATGGACGACATGGTAGAACTCATTTGGGTCATGGCCGAAAATACATCAGCAAGCACTTTGTCTGTACCCCGATGCGAAGAATTCGCTGTCTCGTTTTCTTCAGAAAGTAAATTTTCTTCTTCTACTGGTGAAAGGGGGTCCCTTCCACTCATATTTTCGGCAGTCATCTAGTTTTCTCAGTGTCGTGCAAACACCGTCCGACCTTCCCAAAAGGATCGTACACAACTGATCTTCCCAGGCTCGTGCGCCTTCTCACGTGACTCCGTAGCGACCAATGACCAATGACGAAACAGAATATTATTTTACAGCAGTGCCAAAAATAAATATTTAATTTTGTCACCAAAGCCAAGTATTTCTCATTTGATGAAGGGCTTGCATGAAATCGTACCCTAACCATAACCGAAACCATTCAAACAAAGCACTTAACCCCAGTAAAAAAACTGGGTGCCAAATGCTACCCCTAACCTTACACAAAAGCTATGACCATTTCAAATAAATGCTTAACCCTAATCACTAAAATGACTAAAATGTGAGTTTATTCTACAACGTATTTTACAAGGAGAGGTACAAGTAAATAAGAACAAGTTAAGTGTTAAAAATTACTAACCAGTTTGAAAAATTTAAACTGATTTAAAAAAATTCAAACCCAAGATTAAGTTTGAACCACAACATATCTACGGGATCTAGTGATTTTCCTTATTTGGTGACATACGGGACACGGAATTTAGTTTTGGCGGGCGAAACGAACCTTGTCTCTTGATCGGAGAAGCGTGGAGTTCCGTTGGTATTTCGCCTTTTCTAATTAGATCTTGCCTCTCTTAGACACAATAAGCAACACAAAGAACAATGATAGAAGGCAAACAACACCATCATTCAAGTATGGTGAAAGAGGTAAGTAAAATTGCTTTTTATTTATACAAAGTTCCAAGTTTATTTCAAACGTGAAGGTGCTTTTGATTCGTGGTCAGAATAAGCCCCAAAGTTATTGCGTTTCAATGGCTATAAATATAAGCTTATAGAGTGATCTGTTTCCATAAACTATGTAAACATTTACTTAATTTGAGTTTGCAGACTCCCTTGGGCTAATGCACCAGAAGAGAAACCTAAACATCTCTCAAATAGAAAGAGGGGGCAACATAATTATACCTTCGATCGTTAATTTGAAAACACACCATACCTGCATCACGCTCTCTTTCTTAATTGTTCTAAAATTCGAGGTCACTGTAATTCGATTTTTAATCCTGGCATACAAGAATTGTTTGTCTTTCTATTAATTGAAGTAAGAATCAAAGATGAGGGAGCATGTTTGGCGATGTTGATCCCAAGCTCTCTCCATCTCTCTACTTTGCCAAGTCGGTGATGATGTCCCAAGATGCATTCACTCATACATTCACTCAGTCAGGGTTGTCCCATAAAATCTCGATTCTCATCCACATTAGAAGTTCATCTTTTTGTGTTCTTATGTATATATGTAACTTTGTTCCTAAAAGAGATTTTGCTATGGTTGCAAAACTTGGACAAGTAAAAAGCAAAAAGAATTCAGAGCTAAGAATACCGTGAGAACTGAAGTCAATTCAATGATCCATTGCAGGATTTTTTGTAGCTAAGATTTATGCAGCTGCCTTTGCAGGACTGGGATTGTGGTAAGATAGCACAATTTGTATGGTAGAGCTTCCCGAAAGCAGACACCCTTTGGATGAGAAAGGATCTCTGCTTAGGAGGTTAAGGTGTAATATGTTTGTAACTGGCTGGCTATATAAGCCACATAATATAACTATATCAACTTGACTAATTTTTGACCCAGAAGTATGAATTTAAGCCATAAGTTTTACTGAAGCAATATAGATTGAAAAGTTATCAAAACCTGTTCAATTCAGTGAATTACATCATTTTGTAACAAGGAAACCCTAATCACAAGGCAATTATCTAGCAAATTAATCTTTCTAACAAGTAAATTATCTACTGGTGGATGAAATATCAGTTATTGAACAGATCATTTCTGTTGTTTTTTTATTTCAGAGTACAGGAAAACAGTGAAACATATAGGGAAACCACAAAGAGGAAGCCACTGCAGCTATCTAAAAGCAAGGACAAACTTTGCTTTTTAAAATTTAATTCCACTTTAATTCTGTTTTCTATTGTTTATGAAAAATTTGTATCTTATCATTTCTATGCAAACTGAAAGTACTTGTTGTCACTTCCTTTGGATACAGATTGAAGACTGAAGTAAATTAATGGCATTGTTAAAAACTTGATCGGTCTTCCCGACTGACAATTTTTTTTAATTTCACGTAATGCATGCAATCTAGTCTAGATAGAGGTTGTTGCATAAACATATGAAGTATTGATCATTAAATCATTTGCAAAGGGAAAATTGCTACAACTTAACACACAAAAGTGATAATCCTAGGCTGAGGACTGAGATATGCTTTTTTGATCTTGACCTACTTTCAATCTATTTTATGGCCACCTTATTCTGGATCCATACACTGGAAGTGCTATTTTAAACCCTTTTACCCTGCATGACATATACATTAGGACCTATTTTAAATGTATTTATATCCTATTTTTCTAGATTTTTCCCTATTTTATCCCTGTTTATGTCTATTTTATCCTTGTTTTGTCTATTTTATCCATGTTTTTTGTCTATTTTATAGGTAATTGATTCCTAATTTTTCAAGTTTTTTCCTATTTTATTCCTATTTTATGTCTATTTTAAATGTACTTACATCCTATTTTTCATTTTTTTTCTATTTTATTCTATAACTAATATTTCATTAATGCTATTTTAATACTATTTTATCAATGAACTGCATGCGCATTTTCTCTATTTGAAAGCTATTTTTACAGTAGTTATGACTTGCCAACCAGACCATTTTTTTACTTTTTTTTGTTTCAAAATAATAGCTTTCAAATAGTTAAAAAACAGCTTTCAAATAGTCTGGAAAATGGAGAAAAAATACACAAAAAATAGGTAGAAAATAGTTTAAAAAATAGATATAAAATAGATATAAAATACGCACTTTTTTAGTAAGGGATACCAAAATTTTTACAGCATTGAAAAGAACTAGAGGTTGTATAGTATTTAATGATACTAGAAGGTAAACTGGAGCATATTTGTCTCACATCTAAAACAGAAAACCTGCTGCATCCATATATTTATGACTACCCTTTTCCACAAGAGAAAGATATGATTCTAGAATAATTATGTTTTCTAATTGAATTTGACCACAAATAAAATGTTGGTAAATGATGATAATATCAACAATAATAATTACGATAACAATCATCTAGTTTTATAATAATAATTTAAATAATTTAATTTTATGATAATAATTTAAAAGGTCTAGCTCAAAAGCCCTATGGTTCCTCTAATTCCCCGGGGTCCAAAACTGATTACTCATCATGCTCCTTATAATTGTGACTGTTAGTTTTACATAGTTTTCAATTTCATTACAATCCATTTCGTAGCCTTTGTTTCATATAAAAAGGTATTTGGGATGTACCGTCCGTCTGCATTTTAAGGTTTTCTGCCATTTTGCCCATCCACCTTTCATATGACACTTCATAGCTTGCTCGCTCTGCAAATTTAGCGGCCCTTTTACAACATAAGTCACTAATTCAAACATGAAAATGCACAATTCAAAATGAAGAAAATGCATGTTTATCAAGTTAAGCCTCCATAATTTGCGGAGCACATCTACTGAGATACTTCTGCAAGGGAAAGTCTTGGGAAAGAGTTCCATATAACCCAATATATTAATTATGCCTAGAGTGTTGCAAAGAAACCTTTAAATTAGTCTTCATGAAACAAATGCATAATTAATGTATGGGTTATATTGAACTCTTTCCAAAGTTTTGATTTAAATTACGTGTATGCGTCGACGGATGCCTCTGTGAAATTATTTTGAGATTATATCTCCGGATTAACATATAAATTATAGTTCACTGATTTAAACGGTTAATTGCTCTCCATGAAAAACTGTCTAACACTTTTGAAAAAATTTTGTGGCTGGTATATATTACTCTCATCAGATGAAAAAAGCCTTCCCTTCAAGTTTTCTGGTGCATTGATCAGTGGAAACTTTCTAACTTTGCTGGCGTTCACAAATTTATCCCTCGTAACACAACACTTACTGAATCAGTAGCAGGGAGCACCCGGCCACTCACGCCCTTTATAAATCGAGTGCTCCCGTGGTTCACCTGTCAACATTTCCGCGAATCCTTCACATAATTTATTAAGTTTCAGTTTCAAGTATGAAAATCAGCAGGTGTCACGCCACCGCGTACCTCCCATAATGGAGCATTACCGTAATATCCTATATCCACCGAACGAAGTGACTTTTTTAACAGTCTTTGTCTTTATCTCACCGACCTCTCAATAAGACTGAAGCAAGGTTCAAGTGAGCGCAGACGATTACTTGTCGTTGTACAGACTGCAACAGATAGCCTGTCATTTGACGAGGATAATATAATTGTTCAGTTGCTTGCAGCACCAATGAAAATGATAATCGATCAGATTTATCGTATTTTACTTTTCCCTTCGCCAAAAAAAAAGGATTAAAATTCTGCCGTAGGCCAAATAAAAAGGGTAATGAACAAAAGAATGACCCCGAATCCATGGACTACCCCGATGGTCTTTTCTGGCAAAATTGGTCCTCATGGGTAGTTGGCAGCTGAGTTTATACTCGTAACTTCAATTTCTTTTTATAGAATCAAACTTGACACCAACCTTGCTTAGATGGGCAGAAACTTTTAATTGTATTCTTCATTTTACTTTATGAGCTGCTCTGTTGTAATTACCATGCGTATATTCTCAATATCAAAGCTGTAAATTCTCACATGATTTTCCTATTTTTAATGACCTTAAGTTTATCCGGCAAACCTGCTCTTTCATTTTCGACATATGAATATTTAAATATAAATCGTTTAACTTCACAAAGAGAATTTGTCCGTTCTTTTATAATCTTATTCAAGGAAAATAGAACCCCACACCAGTTCAATATTTAAGTAAGTACTTTTTAAAGGTTTTTTCGATTATCAACTTGAGTACGCTAGAGGTCGTGTCAGTTCTTGGCCTGACTTAGTATAAAGTTTACTGTGGAACGAAAAGATTTTCTCGTCCTTCACGTCCGTAAAACCTCACTTGAAGAGGTCGCCTGTACCAGGGAATCGTGACGAGTTCGCGTTCCCGCTACCGAGTCCTCCCTACTAAGTTAGTTCCCCCCCGTTATTGCTGTGCCTTAAGCAAAAGTCCAGTGCAGTGTGTGCTGTAACTATCGTCACAGTTAAACGTTCGCACATGTGCGTTTACTCTGCACATTACTAAAAAATATCCTTTCAAAAATAATTTAAACTGAAAAACAAAAATAGGAAAAAGGAAAAAGAAAAGGAACAAACAAATAAAGCATTGATTGAGTTGGATAATTTCTCTTGTATT
>NC_142525.1:14747315-14809815 GCF_964205215.1 Stylophora pistillata
ATGCTCACTCGTTTCTTTCTTTTCTGGAGAGCGGAAATCGCTTGATCGCGGAGAAAACCACTTCAAATCCGACCATGTCCAAAGCTTTATTTATTCCAGGGGAGTCATCAAAGGTGAAGTCCAAGCAAGCATGAAAAATAAGGACTACAAAGTCACAGTAAGTTGCCAATTTGGGATCACAACACGTATGTTCAATTCGAAGAACTCCCAACCCCGATTTCACCTCCAATTTAATGTTTATATTGCGGAATATATATTGCAACTTACGTGTCTGTTTCGAATTATCTTTTTATCAGATTTATCTCGATGAAAACCTTGAAATAAAAAACAGAGAATGCGAGTGTCCTCGCGGCGAGTTCAAGTGCAGTCACGCGGCAGCCATATTTATTTATGGCATCCATAACCTTAGCAGGACGGACCTGGAATGCCAACGGAAACGAAAGCGAAAGGCAGAAAGCGTACAGTCTGCAAGCCAGATGTTTCCAGCGCCACCGAAGAAGAAGGATTACAGCCCTTTGGCGCGCGATCCTAGCCGAGAAGATCGGATGTGGCTGTACAGCGAACTAAAGCGCTATGGCAAATTTACAGGGACCTGCTGGATCTTGAGTCCCGAACCACAACCTGCTACCCCTCTCCCGATCAAGACGATTGAGGATATCATTTACTCAGAAGGTTTCCTTATGGCATCTACCAAGGAAAAACAATTTGAGTACTTGATTGAGAATGCCAAAGTAGAGGAGAGAACCATAAATGTTGTGAGCACCCTCACGGCTGGCCAGCGAAACAGCCCTGCATGGCACCAAGCTCGTAGAGGCCGCCTGACTGCCAGTAATTTTGGCTCCGTCCTCCAGGCAAAAAGAGTTACACCGTCTCTTATCAAGCGACTACTTGGGGAATACAACTTGAGTGGAGTTAAAGCAATTGCATGGGGACAGGACAATGAGACTGAGGCCCTGAAATCCTTCACCAACATCACAAACTTTACACCTGTACAGACCGGCCTTTGGCTACACGAGTCGGGAGTTCTGGGTGCTTCCCCTGATGGACTTGTGGGAGACGACTCGGTGATTGAGTGTAAGTGCCCCTACACACATCGAAATGCGACAATCAAGGAAGCTTGTGGGCACAAAGACTTTTACTTGGAGGAGAAGGAAGGGAATTATACGCTGTCTACCACACATGTTTACTGGCATCAGTGTCAAGGCCAGATGTTCCTGACAAAGCGCAAATTCTGCTACTTTGTTGTATGGACCACAAAGGATAGTGTAGTTATCAAAAAGTTTTTCTCAAACTCATTAATAATTCATCACGTTACAAACCAATCACGATACGCCAATTTGGCCACATGTGTGCGTTTAGAAACCCCGATGAAACACTGGACAGAGGCTTTTCCATTATACTTTGATGAAATATCAAACCCTAGAGCTTGATAAAATGTCAAACCCCACTGATCGAGGATTTATCCTAAATTAAATATTAATGACACAACACCAACATGAATTGACAAGCTTTCTTATTGCTTTAAGGCAATTACAGAATCTCCAAAACCAACTGAGCAATATGAATATAAATTACTTTCCTTATGTTTATTCACATTTGAATAATCTGTTTACATTAATGTTTATGCAACAGTTCTTGAAATATGCAAAGTATTTGTTGAACTACCAACTTCTACGGTAGTTTCTGACACTTCTCTAGTGGAAGAAACATTACTTGTAGAGCTGCATTTAGGTGCCAATATATCAGAAACCTGGCCAGACTTCACTTTATTAACCTTGGGTGCCGCGTTTTGAACCAGATTAATCTCATCTTCGGCTGTTTCTGCTTGCCGAAAACGTGACAACGCCATATCTCATGAAGAATGACCGAACTGAGATCAAGGCATGTATATGTGTTCCGCTTTAAACAATGACGGTCCTCAGGTACTTGTGACACTGCTAAAATATTTGACAACAAAGGCCAATAATTACTGAAAAACAATAGCAATTCCGCGTTCGATGCCAAAATCAGTCAGAATTTTTTCATTGTTCTTGGCTAATGTGCACGATTGAGAAGCAATTTCAAAAACTCGTGCTTCATGTTTCATCGGGGTTTTCAAACACTCGAAAACAATAAAAGTTCTCGTGTTTGGAAACCCCGATGAAACACGAAGCACGAGTTTTTAAACTATTAAATGAAAAATAGCACGCAGATAACTTACTCATACAACTTAATCTAAATTATAAAGCCAGTCACAAGAAAGCTGTTATCACAATATCACCACGCCGTGGAAAAATTAATATATTAAATGAAGTAGTACAATGATCACCCATCCCCGTTTGCGCAATTAGACAAGTTACAATTAACATTCCTGTCAGCTTCTTTCAGCAAAAAATGAAAATGAAATGAAGATCGAACCAATCAAAACATACTGTCAAGATTTAAGGTTAATGAAGGCTTTCATATTTTCATCAGTTGTTAAGAATTGAAGATGAAAATTATATTTTAAATGAATACTGTATATTAGAGAAATAAAAACTTCCGTAGCTATAAAATATATCTTTTTGTAGGTTTTGTCGAACATCAATTTTTCAGCCAATACAACGGGTCCAAACCTGAACTCTACGGTCGCTACATCGACGACTGTATCGGCGCTACCTCCTCTACCAGAGAGGAGCTCACTCAATTTGATTTCCACTTAGTGTTTTATAGTTTTGGCGCCAAAGCGTTGTCCCAGGGAGTCTGGGGACCAACCCCTCTTTTTATTTAAAGTCGCGAAGAATCTAATATTCAAATAACGGTCAGCCAGAGATCACGAAAAGATCTAAAAGATGTAAGGAATGCCCAACGAATTGTAAGTTAAAATTTCGTTAAACTCTCAAATGTTATTCAATATTTAAAAAAATCTGTATTTGTTTTTTAGTTTGACTTGGTTCCTCTGGCAACCAGTACAAAAATAAACGGCCACCATACATCAGAAACCTTCAAAGCTACAGTAACGCTTCAAAACGAAAGCGCGAATCACAATTCATAACCGCAGTCAATTCTTTTCACCCGGCTCTGAAATATATCTGGGAGATTTCTGACAATTCTTTATCCTTTTTAGACATCAAAGTTTCAATTGAAGGTAACGGTTTATGCACTAGTGTGCATTACAAACCTACAGACTCGCATAATTACTTGTTATATTCGTCTTCGCATCCATCTCACGTTAAGAATTCCATTCCTTTTTCTCAGTTTCTAAGACTTCGTCGTTTATGTAGTGATGACTCTGATTTCCACCACAAATCAGAGTCAATGTGCCAGTTTTTCGATAAACGTGGTTACCCTGTTTCTGTCGTTCAAGCGGTTTACCACCGCGCCCAACTTATTGATCGACATTCAGCACTACAAACGTCGCATAAGGAAGATTCCTACCGCATTCCATTCACTCTCACGTTTCACCCTCACAACCACTCTTAAAAACTTTAAATTACTTCAAAACGATCCAGAGACAAGCACTATCTTCTCGCAGCCTCCACTCATTTCATTCAAACGCGACAAAAACATAGGCAATTTTTTGGTCAGAAGTTCTTTTCAGACTAATAACCAACCAGGCACTTTTAAATGCGCTCGTGCACGATGCAAAACGTGTCCTCTCAATCACAACACTGATAAAATATCGGGACCTAAACGATCCATTAAGATCACCGATCACTTCACGTGCACCTCCGCCAATGTAATCTATTGCATAACTTGCACTTATTGCAAAAAGATATACATCGGCGAAACAGGCAGAGGACTAGGTGACCGATTCCGAGAACACCTTCGAGACGTGGAAAGGAATGACAAGGACACATCGAAACCAGTCGCTAGGCATTTTAATTTACCTAATCATTCTAAGCAACATATGGCAATCTGCGGGTCTTTCCTTACACTTAGGTAGCACGGAAAGCCGTAAAAATCTTGAACAAAAGCTTATCTTTCAAACCGGCGGTCTAAATCCCACAGGGATCAACGAACGTTTTTAATTCCACTAATTTATTCTTGTTTTTCTCGTTGCCATGTTCCCACCAATAACGTAGCTCCATTTTCTGCCTTTAAAAGCACACACAACCCACAATTCCTTAATTCGCTCCGACGAAGGGCTAACGCTTGAAACGTCAGCTTTTGTAATCGTTACTGTGGCCACTTTACCATTTCAACTTTGTTGATATATCCAAATTATAAAATATATCATCACATTCTAATCGTTCAAACGTTATTGCTAGTATCAAGACAAATACCGAGAGGTGAACTATTAAAGAAATGTGTTGACGTTCTAAAACTGGTAGTGGCTATAAGCTGAACTGATATTATTTAAAATTTAGAAAATCTGATCACCCCACTTCAGATTTTTAAGATAACTGCATGCTACTCGATTTTTTCAGCTGGACAACCACAATTTTCACATCGTAAGAACACATCTATCATGAGCAGAGATTTAATTTCCCATATTTATTTGAGCACCTAACTTAACTTCACGAGACAAACTTAACTGGACTTGCTTTTTAACGCCTTAATGATACCTCCACGTTGTAAGAAACATGTAAATATCGTACATCAAATTAATTTTATTACATTTCAACAAAACTACGCTACACACACTTTCAGATAACTAAACTATTCATGCTACATTTCACACGAACCATACCTCTCTTTTTGAAAGTCTACGAAAAATTAAGGAAAGCTAATGAAATTAAATTTCCTGCCACCATGAAAATAGTCTGTGAGTAGGCCCTCATTATTAAGCGCTACGAGCAATTCTTTTTCTTTTTACGCCCACAATCCTTGGGTGCAGAAACGCGTCGCTATTCTAAGAGTTAGTTGTGCCTCAGATGACTTTCGAAATCTGCACCGAAGTACAAAATCAAGAAGCTAAACCGCAGACAGTTCAGGATGTTGACTATTGTTCGATTTCGAGCACTCAAAAGCCCAGCCGCGTGCGAAGTTTTTGCCTACTCTTTGTCGCTTTTTGAAAGATGCCGCGAGTGTTCTTCAAACGTTTAGTAGCAAGTATTCCTCATATTTCTGAGTCCCCGAAGTGACATTCCAATTGTAGCCTCTCGTATACCGGGATTTGAAATAGTTGATGATTAACGTAAAGCATTAGGGAGTAATCTGACTAGAGTTTGAAGGACCAGTGGAGCAGTGTGTAGAGAGAACCAGAGGAACGGTAGGCACGGAGGAACAGTGGAACAGTGGGTACAGAGGACCAGTGGACCAGTGGGTACAAACGACCAAAGAAACAATGGGCACAGAGGACCAGTGGAACAGTGGGTGCAGAAGACCAGAGGGGGCGCAGAGGAACAGTGGAAGAGTGGGTACAAAGGACTGGTGAAACAGTGGATAAAGAGGAACAGAGGAATAGTGGGTACAGAGGATCATTAGAGCAGTGAGCAAAGAGGACCAGTGGAGCAGTGGATACAGAGGACCAGAGGAACACTGGGTACAAAGGGCCAGAGGAACAGTGGGAACAGAAGACCAGTGGAACAGGGTTCAGAGGGAAACTCTCATCAGATCACTCCTTTGCTTTTTCTTCACTTTAATTCTCGACTATTTCAAAACCTGTTGTATGAGAGACCACCCGAATTAATCAGAGTGAATAATTCAGAGGCAACAAAAACCCCGTATTGTAATAAGCAAACGTGCCGTGCGATACCGCCTCGTACGAAAATTCTTAGCCTGCTCCGAAACCTAACTAATTGGAAATTTTCTTCTTGTATCCTCATCCCCATTAACTGAAATGGGGTTTTGTCACGTTCGTCTTTTGTAGGGCAGACTGCTCTATTTTACCCAGATCATGGTGTTCCCCGCAACTCATATAACTTAATATGCAAAGTTAAGGAGTCAATGAAAACTATTATATTTATGCTTTACTACGGAAGCCGAAAAGAGACAATCCAAAAATATTTTGCAAATCCCGAAAAATATTTCAAATCGCAATATTTATTTTAAACTCACTGTCGAAAAGTTTGACAAATCAAAAACTATTTCAAATCCTTAGAAAATTAGTGGATCCGCAAATTATTTTCTCAGTAATCCGAAAATATTTTGCAAATCCAAAATAATAATTTGAAATCCAAAAAAATATTTTCGAAATCCAAAAAAAAAAAATTTTGTCACGTGCTTTTTGCGCCAGCAGTCACCCAGCAGTCACCGCCTCCCGGTTAGCTCAATGGATAGAGCGCTGAAATGTTTGTGCGGGAGGTCAAGGGTTGGAGCCCCGGCCGGACCAACATTAACACTCAAGGTCTTAAAACAAAATGAGGAGAATATGCTACCTTTCTATAACATCAAGAAATGGTTAGGTATTCTAGTCTTCTCGGATAGGGACGAGTAAATGGAGGTCCTGTCTCTTGCAGGGTTGGTAGTAGGAGACGTTAATTTCCCACACACGAGATCACAGTGTGATGGATTTCCTCCCCTGGGGTGGGATGGGTGGGTTAATAGCAAGTCCACATCAGCCGTAAGGCTGCCAGCAGTGACCTGCTCTAACAAATAAAGCTTACTTACTTACTTACTTACTTACTTACTTACTTACTTACTTACTTACGTACTTACTTACTTACCAGCGTTACACCGGCGTTTTCCCGCCATATTCCGCATCCAAAATGTGGAAGAGAATGTGGGAACAGTGAAACATTCTGCCTCTGGTGTGGAACACTAAAATGGTGTGAAGAGGAAAGTGAGTTGTCCAGCTCGGGAAACGAAAGATTGGCTATAGAACATTACTTTAATAGAGGATTTTGTTATGAGACCATTGTTCACTTTCTTGCAAAATACCATGGGACTTCAATGAACGTGAGGACTTTGAAGAGAAGGTTACGTCTCCCCATTTTGGATGCGGAATATGGCGGGAAACGCCGGTGTAACGCTGGGTGACAGCTGGCGTAAATAGCCCATGACAAAACTTATTTTTGGATTTCGAAAATGTCTTTTGGATTTCAAAATATTTTTTTGGATTTGCAAAATATTTTCGGATTACTGAGAAAATAATTTGCGCAGATCCACTAATTTTCAAAGGATTTGTAATAGCTTTTAGACTTGTCAAACTTTTCGACAGTGAGTTTAAAATAAATATTGTGATTTGAAATATTTTTCAAGATTTGCAAAATATTTTTGGATTGTCCCTTTTCGGCTTCCGTACATTCACTTTTGTATCTTTTAACTCTTAATCCTGAACAAAGAAAGTTTGAAAACAAAATGACGTCTTCTGATCTGGGAAGTAATATAAGATCTCATTTTGTTATTACGAGCAAGTGTTCTCTTAGTTCCCCAAAATCCCGGTAATTTGTTATAATGCTATTTAAAAATTAAATTTAATACTGCCATTTATATCACCCTCTCAAAATATTGTTGCTTCTTTTGCAAAAAATCGTCAACATGAAAATTTGCGGCAAGCAGTTCTACGCAAACGTCGAGGATTTAGTCGTGTAGACATGAAGTCATCAATTTACCAATAATCCTCTTGCCTTAGTTTACAACAACTAAACATGTCGTGTCGACTCTTTAACTAAGCACCAATATAGAAAGAGAAATTAGTCAACAACTTTCGCAGACGCAATTTTTCACACTGCTATTGTATCCTTCGCCTTCAAATGATTATTTTAAAACGCCAAGCAAAATTTATTAGGCGTAATTTCCACATAGCATAAATGCAATGATTGATAGTGCTTTAGTGTCAGCGTTACAAAAATCTAATCCTGCAAGAAGTTGTAAAGTGTCACGAGATTACAAGTGGAACGAACTCGTCTCTCCATAGATGGATCACACTAAATGTTTGCAGTTAATATGAGGGCAATTATTATAAGTGTATTCAACAAATGTAAATGAGTTTATTAAAAAACGGCTCCAATAGATATGAAAAAACTTAAGCAGCTAATAGGCCACAATATCTCCTTTGCAATTAATGAGTAAGAACCTCGTTCTGAACGACAAAGGAGGCTGTTACTCTACTGTATAAGAAGGTCTCCTTCTTATACAGTAAAGTAACAGTCAACGCAAAATCTACCAAATCGCTCAAATTCGCCATTTAGAACCACAGAAACGACAATACACAGCAATTGAGGTAGGTTTACAATTATCTTGAGCCTTAACATAGACATTCTTTGATATAAGTTTACGCTATTGTGAATCTTCAATATTCTCCCATACATTTCTTTATATTTCGAACAAACGATCAGACACGCCGCTTGTGTGGGCTCCCTGTGCCAGAACTATAGGCGTGAGAAAGAAAATATATGGGTGTCTCGAAAACGACTTTGGGTTTTGGTCGAGGGTCGAGGATCGAGGGTCTAGGGTAAAATGTCGAGTGTCGAGGGTAAAATGTCGAGGGTCCATAAAAAACTAAAAATTGAAAATTTTAAAAAAATTAAATGTCGTGAAATGTCACAGGAAACTCAGAAATTACATATGGATAAATTCCAAGCATGTTGTGACTTATTGTTTTTGTATACTTTCACACTTCATTTACATAGCTTCCAAAAATGCACCCGCAACAGCAAATAAATAGATGCCGGCTGAGCGAGGTCAAGGTTAACTTTGTGGAAAGCGTGAATAAGCCATTCGTCCATCGAAATATGGTTTTCTCTTAAACGCCTAAATCTCGCAGTTTCTGGGTTTCCATCCACCGTGAAGTCATAAGCGAAAAAACTCGAACTGAGGAACAGCAAATAAAAAATCGGTCTTCGTGGTCGTCTCCTCGCGCCTGCAGAAAAAACAATCAATAATCGCAGCTGTATATCAATCTAAGGCCCTGTTTACAAGCAGGTAGGGTAACCCCAGTGCTAGGGTTTTCCTGGCAGGAGGGTTACCTTGATGTTCCCACATTTCTTCTTTTTTTTCATCGACGTGTTTACAAGACAGCTAGGGTTACCCAAGCACTAGGGTAACCTTAGCTGAGTGCTAGGCTTACCCTAGCGCCAGGATAACCCTAGATGCCTTGTAAACGCTCTGCTGAGGATAACTCACCTACCCGGAACAACTTTTTACTTGTTTCCAGACCCTTTGAACATTGATAACAATGCGTGCGGTTACCAAGCATAGGTAAGTTGTCCCGGGTGGTAGGGTAACCCTACCTGTGAAATTTTGTTTGTAAACCCGGGCTATCTTTGACCCGTCTGTTAGGGTAACCTTAGCACAAGGGTTACCCTCCTTGCTTGTAAACAGGGCCTGAGAAATATCTAATATACATACGCAACGAATTAAATACATGTTCAGTATTGGGATCAATAAATTAATCACGACTCACATTAAAACGATTACTTTACAAGTATTCAAACACTTCGTTCTTGGCAGCCTCGCAGCTAGAACCCAACTGACGAGCAGCTGCATAATAAAAACAGTCCCCATCCCTGGGAGGATCGTAGCACACTTCAGATCCAGCTTCTTCAAGTCTGAACGTCAGTTGTCTATTCATATTTATCTATAGAAACCAAAAGACAAAGATTGTAAAGAAAATGTAGACAATGTAAAATGAAGAAATAATCTTACAAAGGTCGTTTTGTGTCTTAAACCTAAACTGCCGAAACCAGTGGGTTGGCTCGTTGTCTTTCTTGTTTCAAACTATTCAGTACGTATATAAGACAAAAAATGCCAAACCATAGGTGTTAAACAAGATAAAACAAGTCGAACGAAATTTTGAAATAAATGTAAATTGCAAGCCATGCTGCCGACAAATCGTGCACTGACGAACTTCAAAGATCGAAGATACAGGTAGCGAATAATGCCCTAAAACTAATGGCAAGTGCAAGTTACAACAATTACAAACAACTTGGAAACATTGGAAATAAGGAGCAAAGTTAATCCACCAAAATTGGTAAAAAAAGCACAAGTGGCAAGAGCACGTGTTTTCTCGTCGACACTAATATCAAACCAGGAATGGAGGAAGACACTCTGTAAACAGAAATATCCTTTATAAGGCGTGTGCAGACTTAAAGAAAATAAGCTCTTGTCAATCAAAGTGGTGTAAAACAAGAATCTTCTACTGAGTTCCAAGATCAATATGCTAAATCTCCTTACTCACTAGCATTCATTTCTTGGAAGATTAGTTCTGAGAGTTTTAAATCAGATTGAAATCCCCGAGTTCATTATGATGTCAGGAGAAAGAAGATTCTTAACACTTCGAGTATGAGGTGAGATCATGAGAAATTCGACTAAAACTACAGTGACAGAGGCAGTAAAAACTTCAGTTTCGGTTATGTGCAAAACGTTTTGCAAGATCAGAGGGAACAAATGTTAAAACACACCATCGATAAAAATGACAAAAAAGTGTACTCAAACAAAAATTTGTACGTTTTTCTTGTCAATCTTTTGTCAGACGTTGCTAAAAGCCCCTCCATTAGCGCATCTCTGGTTGCGAAATAATTTTTTATTTGCTGTTCCTCAGTTCGAGTTTTTTTGCTTATGACTTCAAAGTGGATGGAAAACCAGAAACTGCGAGATTTAGGCGCTTAAGAGAAAACGATATTTCGATGGACGAATTGCTTAGTCACGCTTTCCACAAAGTTAAGCTTGACCTCGATCAGCCGGCATCTATTTATTTGCTGTTGCGGGTGCATTTGTGGAAGCTGCGTAAACGAAGCGTGGAAGTATACAAAAACAATAAATCATAACATGTCTGGAACTTATCCATTTGTAATTTCTGACTTTCCTCTAACATTTCACGACATTGCATTTTTTTAAACTTACGATTTTTAGTTTTTTATGGACCCTCGACCCTCGACCCTCGACATTTTACCCTCGGCCCTCGACTCTCGACCAAAACCCAAACTCCTCGAAAACACAGACCGCAGACCTCAAAAACGCAGACCTCGAAAACGCAAACCTTGAAAAATCTTTTTTCAACAAACCAGCTTTTGATTGACCAATCAACATCGAATTTCCATTCGATGTTGATTGGTCAATCAAAACAATGCGGTCTTGATAAAACCTCTCGAGGGTACCAGGGGAGCTAGCTGGTTTGTTTGTCGACTGCAGGTCGCTGGCTACTCTCGCCGGGCTTATTTTTGTTACCCAACATACTATGCGATCGGCCAACGGGCCGCAAATTTTTCAAGCAGCCATATTCAAAATTGGAAAGCCGATCGATCTGGAGATAAAAGCATCGCTAGTGAAAGATCTGTGGAAGGAATTGGGAATCGAGTGAATGGAAATGAAACTGCAACATCTCTGCTTTGATTTTCTGGAGGAATCGAGAATGGTGGTAATTTTTTGGCGGAATTATTTGCTTCGGGCGACGGACACTTCTAAAATAGGTTTCCGGCCTTGTCTTTCTTTTAGCAGTTGAACACCAACATAGCGCTAACTCGCCGAAGACGCTTCAAAATGGCCTGAGACGCTCGGAATCAACAAAGAAAACAACAAAGCAATAAGGTAAGCCCATTTTAGTTGCAAATTTTTAACCTCTAATCTCTTTATCCTTTCTTTCATCAGTAAAAAGCTTGGTGGAAGTTTTTTCTATTGTGTCTTTTTTCTTGTACACAACAACAGAAACGCTATGACAGAAATCTGCATAACTCCGTGAAGTCTGTGGAAATCAATTTTTGAAATATAATTTAATTTCTTTAACAGCAGAATGCCGTCACGTGCATAGATAATGATACAGAGAAAAGTGATACATGTATTTGATTACAAACTTTACAGAGATCTTACAATCAAAATGAAAGATCACTCATCTCCCTTATTCTACCCCTTCAACATGTTCCATGTTGGATGAATTGTACCAAATAATTTTTCAATGCTAAAAAATAGTGAAAAAAGAAGAACTTCAATTGCATTACAAGGAAAACAATTTGTTTATTAAGAGTCCATCAACTGTACTTCACAATATTCACGAGTAGCATTGACATCTCTAAATGTTATTTGTTTGCATCTCTCATAATGATAATAAAAAACACACAAAGAAGGACAGAAAATAACAACTTGTGAAAGTCCATTTAACTGGTTAGTTCAGACAAATTAAAACGTTAATCAACTTTAAAAATTTTGACGACTATCTTTCAAAAGTCACTCATAAGAGCCAATTGTAGTTGCACAAATTGTATCCGTGTTACAGAGTTGCCCCTGTGTTACACTCTTTTCTAGCTAATCAGAGCTGAGTATTTTTAATAATAATAGTTATAATAATATCAATTTCTATGGCGCATTTCCATGCAATGTTTCAATGCGCTTTACAACATTGTGCGGGGGACTTTTTCCAGACTGCCAGCGGCAGTTTACAATTAATAACAAATAAATTTTACAGATGCCCCCTCCCCCAAATTCCTAATAAACAGGCCAGACCACCTCACAGTAATCTCGTGAAGTGGGTTCTTTAACGTCTCCTGCCTAACCAAATTAACTGACAGATGCAGGAGACGGGACCTCTGGCTTTACGTCCTGTCCTAGAAGACGAAGCAATGGGAGTGAAGCGTCTTGCTTATGGACACAACGTCGAGCCCCAGGCAGAACTTGAACCCGGGCCGTCTGACCCAGAGTCCAGCGCACTGACCACTAATGGACTACTCACGCCTCACGTGGTACATGTACAAGATACTTTCCTGGGCCAACATGGCAGCAAACTACTTAAGGTCCACAACAGAATGAAGATATCTTTTGCGACATTTGTGGAGATAACAGCACAATAACTCAATATTAATTATAACTGCTTAATAACCAAGAGTGAGGTCGTTATGAGAATATCTCAAGCTGAGGCCTTGCTAGGCCGAGGTAACGTAACGACCGAACGGTCAAGGTCATTAAGTTTTTTAGTATATGGCTTACAAACTGAAGAAACGGAAAAATTATCCATGCGTCGTCAATTCACCGGCAATTCACAATTCACAATTCAGGTCAATTCCCATCCGGCCATGCACGCCGAGTTACCTGTTCGTTTATCGACTCAAACCTACGGTAAAACTACGCAACCAGTGTATCACGTATTCAGTCAAAAAACACCTTTATTTTCGGGGAAAATGATTCTCAGAGCCTTACGAAAGTATTTTAGGATAGTGAGGATAGTGGTGACACAAACTGAGGAGAAGACTTTGTCCCATTTTTTTTTTAAGGTAAAACGTCAACTAGACTGCATACCGAAAAGACAGAAGAGTGCTTCAAAATAGTTCAAACACGTTCAACCCTTAGTGAAAGAAAATGCAATGCTTCAGAATTCACTGTCAAGAAAATTTCAATCTTTGCCTTCGCTTCCGATAACATATCTTCGTCTTCTGGGAGATTCACGGATGAACTGAGCAATTCATGATCAAGCTTTTTGAACATCTAAAACTATAATTAGTAATTAGAATCGAAATAAAAATAAGGAAAGCTAGCATTATAAAATTGTAAGCTCGATTTCTTCGCATAAAAAATTAATTAGAGATGATGGTTTTTGGCCATAAAGCGAACGTGGGACAAAGAAAAATTCCGAGTCCCTACGAGGAATTGTACCTTAGTCCTTCGGATTCCAAGCTTCCCGCATACTAGACTACGAACAGTCCCTCCGTTTCAGCTTAGTCATTCGAGCGACCAACCAAGTCGAAAAGGAGGGACTACTCTAGTCCACCCGCAAGGATCAGCAAGGTTGAAAGCGTCAAGTGAGGTACCAGAATAAGAAAAATGATGAATTTTAAGCTCGAGAATGTAATGATACCCAAAGAAAGATGTTCCATGTCTACTGACTTGTTTCCATATGACCACATTTCTGACAAGTAGAGATGTACAGTGTAAATAAAGGCTACATGGTCCCAAATTTGGAAGAAAATTATATTCACTGATCGAAAAAGTATTTAAATATCCCTTACACCCAAACTACAAAATCCATTATAATTGGTCCACATCCTAAGATAGAATAAATTATACAACACTCACACCTTGGTTTCTTTTCAGTGTTAACAGGACGAGGAGAACATACGCCCTTTTTTTCAAGAAGTATGGCTAATAATACCAGAAAGATAATCAACACAGGCACCACCACAATGACAGCAGTGATCCACCCAGCGATCCCCACAAGACACAAATCGTCAATGTTTCAGGTACAGTATCATGATTTATCACATTTTACATTCTACCAAGTAAAGGTAATTAGCAATAAAGAAGGTCCGCTTTCTATAACTATTCCCGCACAGGTGATATTATTAATGCACTTATGAGTGATTAAAAGTTTATGTTTCCTCGGGGATTTGTTCACAGAAGTTCTGGAAGTTCTACTGAGGCACAATCCGGTTCCCTGTGCGGTATAATGACTCTCTGAACCTCTGTCAACTGAACGCTACAATAAGGTTTAACTGAGCATCTAACAAACTTTTTATTCGCATTCAAAAAGGAATAAAGCGAGCTTATTAAGCGAGCTAGGTCGGTCTGTATGGGAGAGTCTTGACCTCGGTCAAGATTCTCTCGTACTGACCTCCCGCTCGGTTAATAAGAACTAATACATGTACATGGAGAAAGAGACAGACAAAAAGAAGAAAGCGGGGAAAAATAAGCGAAGAAGCGATTTTACTGAACTGCTATCCTCTCTTTGTTGTAAATTTATTAACGGGCTTTACTGATGCTAAAAATCAAAACCACAGACAGCCTTGAATTTGCTTTCGCTCTCTCTCGCAAGAGTTTTTATTCAAAAGGACGTAAAGACAACAGAGTGACAATAACTCTCAAAAAAGAAACGACAACTTTGAGTTTAAATTTACAAGACATGTTTCGACATTCTCATGTCATCTTCAGTTGCAAATGAGTTTAACGGTCGTACATTTGAATTGATATTATATTATATATTATTATGTATATTATTATGTATATTATTATATATATCATTATATATTATTATTTATTACACGAATCAGGCGGTCAGAGGGCCAATAACTAAAATCAACCAATCAAAATGCTCTATTGCCGGTCCAATATTCTCTAAGTATTGGACCGGGCACTGTCCCAAATGGTCCCGAATGATACCGCACTTGTGTCCCTTTGAACTTCAGTCGTATAATAAATCTCTTATTAACCAAGCTTGCTCGGGACCGTACTGGAAGAATATCGGCCCTCAGTCTTTTTTGTACGGACCTCGCTGCGCTCGGTCCGTACTGTCAAGACCTCGGGCCGATATTCTCCCAGTACGGCCCTCGCGCTTGGTTAATAAGACATATATATATTGTTATATATATCATTATGTATATTATTATATATATCATTATATATTATTATATATATTACTATATATTATTATATATATTATATATATTATTACATATATATTATTATTATACATATTGTTATTATATAGAAATAGTAAAATCAACAATTGATTTTACTATTTCTATCTACGCTCTACTTTATGTATTGAGCACTATACAGCCAGCTAAAGCATCTCCTCCAGATTCCCTAGCGGCTCTGCAGAGATCGATAGGCTTTTAATCACAAAAGAGGCTTATTGGAGTGCTCAGTTGTTCTCTTTGGCACCCCATAGTTTGAATAAAAGAAAGGAATTTCATCCGAAAAATAGAATTTGCTATAATCAATTTTCCATCTTATATTAGGCGCTACTAATTGATCGTTCAAAGGCCCTTTTCTTGGATTTTGTCGGCCCTTTAGGTGTGGATTGGACTCAGAGGCCCCGCCAAGGGATCTTATTATGAGTAGTATCATTTAAGGGCCACTCCAGGGATTTTGTTGCTAATTTGCCCTTTCGGGCTCCAAAGGCCTTGTTTTGGGATTTTGTTACGGTTTACAGTTGTTGTAAAAAGTGGGCCTTCCTTTTTTAATGCTCGCCGCATTGCTTCTTTGCAATTGATTACGCCACTCATATTAACATATTTAGTATTCTTATCTCGTAGTTTTTAGGGTTTGTTTCTTGTATCTTGTCCATTGCTTTCTTTGTAATTAGGTTTTTTGTTTATTAGCACCAGTTCATTAGTCGTTATCTGTAATTACGTAATCATTAGCACTTCGATCTTATTTAAAGCTCTTTTTTTATTTCAAAAGTTGTAAATAACTGAAGAAGGTCTCTGACCGAAACGTTTTTCATTAAAATTTTTTTATATTTTCTACGTCAGAAGTTGTCCATCCTCGCAGTTTTTTTAATATTTCTACGTTCGTGTTGGCTGTGAGGTTTGGACTGCGAATCTTTATTGATCCTCCTGGCGCGGTGCACCTTTGTTGGTCTGAGAGTTCCATTAACGACTTGCGATATATGATTACATATATATATATATATATATATATATATATATATATATATATATATATGCATATGTATATATATATATATTTTTACATATATGTATTATATATATATATCGTTATTATATTTGTAACGTAATCCCTGACACGTAATTTGTAACGTACCTTAATATAAATTCAAATGTACAACCGTTAAATGCTCATTTGCAACTGAAGATGGCATGAGAATGTCGAAAAATGTCTTGTAAATTTAAACTCAAAATTGTCGTTTCTTTTTTGAGAGATTTTATTCACAATAGAAGTTACACTTTTTGCTGCTTCTCGCAGCTCTTTGTTATAGTTGTTAAAGGGGAACTAAAGCCTGAAAAACTGTAAATGTTTTTGCATTCATTTCTAGTTAGCATTAAAGGAGTAAGATAAAGTCTCGGTATTTATTTTCGTTCACTTCTTGTTATTCACGAGAAAATCAGATTTGAAATTCCATTATCCCGCTTTTGCGGCCGCACTACCGTAGGCTCAAAACGACTAGCATTGGTCGACCGTGACGTCAGTGGTGGGGAACTGAAACACTTCTCTCACATGCAAAGGCCGCACATCAGCGCAAACTTTAAATTTATCGGTCTTTCTTTTGCAAGTATGAGTGCGGAGTTTGAAGCCCTACCAGTCTGAGCTACTAAACGATTTTCCAGGTTCCAGTTGAAGAACCAATTGACTCGGAAGAAGACATCGAGGAATCAGAAACTGCGATGTATTATTACGAGAATCGGAAACACTGAATAATCAATGTCTTTGCAGCGGACATTGCGGAGCTACGGCCGACGAATGTTTTTGTTGTTAAGAGTTTTAGGGCATACAGAAGAGAGAAACTGGCAAAAAATGCAGTTGTAATCCTTTCACACTCAGAGCTATGCCATATTGAATCGCATAAAATACTGAAATTCTTCTCAACACAGTGAAAAGTCGTGGCGAATTGTAATTACTGGCGAACCCTAGCGAGGCTAAATATATGAAGTTCATATATTTCAGTGTATCTCATTTATCACTTTCACGGGTTTATTACGAATCAACTTAACGGCCTGCTCCCAGTTGGCTTGTTAGCTCAATTGGTAGAGCGCTGCACTAGTATCGCAGAGGTCAGTGGTTCGAATCCCGTACAGGCCTGATTTTTTTCAGGTCTGATTTTCGCTATTGCTTAAATAGCGCTATCTACTGCGAGGATCGTGCATCATACGTATCTAATACCGCAGTACAAAATATATGAACTTCATATATTTCATTGTATCTCATTTATCGCTTTCACGGGTTTATTACTAATCATCTTAACGGCCTGCTCCCAGTTGGCTTGTTAGCTCAATTGGTAGAGCGCTGCACTAGTATCGCAGAAGTCGGTGGTTCGAATCCCGTACAGGCCTGATTTTTTTCAGGTCTGATTTTCGCTATTGCTTAAATAGCGCTATCTACTGCGAGGATCGTGCATCATATATATCTCAAGCTTCGTTGCAATTTTTCACAAATACATCTCATTTTGCCAGCTGGGCAGAATTTTTCAGCAAAGACTTCGATCACGACCTTTTGGCGATAAATAATATTAATTCTTTCTTCTCTCTTGCTCTCAAATCACTTTGGTTTTTCGGCAAGAATTGATCTCGAAATAAATTTTGTGGTACTAAATTTGTTTAGAAAAAGATTGAAACGCGGCCTAAAAACTCTGAAAGTTAAAACGAGAGGTAGTCGCAGTTAACGATTACGTTAATCAATGTGTCTCTTAATCGTTAACATCTGAATTCTTCAACACAATTTGTTCGTTTGTGCAACGTTGAGCGAAGTGTTATTTCTGATAGAAAATTCAATATCTGACTCGTGAATTCCGCGTTGCCCGCGAAAACCGATATCGCACGAATCGCTGCGCGGTTTTCGCGTGCGGAAGTCACGAGTCAGGTATTGAATTTTCCCTGAATCGCATCATTGAATGAAAAATAGGAAAACAATCAACAATTATTGGACGAGGTTGAGCAAAATATCGTGATCTGCGAGACACTGACAAATCGTGATATTTTGCGATAACCGATTTCAATCATTGTTTTATCATTCGATCACCGAGTCTGTTTTCAACTTTTTGGGGGAAGCGGCAAGCGAAATTGTTTTCAATTTTTCGGGGGAAGCGGCAAGCGCGCACTGCTACCAGAAATCAAATGGTTTCCTTCTCAGTTAAATAATTTATTTTGTCGACTTTAAATTGTACGTACAGTCAACTGTTAATTAACAAAATGTATGCCTTCAAATGGCTGAAACTTCTAGGAACAAGTTCACAGTCTTGAAGGATTTGAAATCCGAAAAAAAGGGGAAAATGTATTCCTTGATGAATTAGCTTTAACACAATCTCTGAAAGTTCGCTTTAAAAGTTGAAAGTGCAGATGTAAAAATTATTAACTGTCTGCTGCGTGTTAGATTGCTCGATACTTAACTCATTTAGAATATGCTCTTCCTGAGAGGCTGTGAGAAGTGGTTGCGGTGCACTCTCAGCTACAGGAATCGAAGAGGTTGCCGTAATGGTTGTTACGGTCTTCTTGTTGTTCACCGATTCTGATAACATTTACACACAAGAGCGAACACAAGAGCGTGGTTACTACTGCGCATGAGCATAATATTATTTGCAGCAAAACGGAGTTAGACGGTAGTACGCATGAGCAGACCATTATTTGTAGGCAGTTATTTGCAGGTCACGTGGTGGGTTCCCAGCCAATGAAAATGGGGGGAAAATCCATCGAATGATGATATCGTTTGCTTTCATCCTGACTCCTGAGCGCGCGCTTATGAAAGCCATTTCGAAGTCAACTGTCAAAACTGTCATTGCGTTAGCGAATAGGAAGCAAGGTCAGTCGTACACGTTTAAACCTTCGACATCTTTTATTTGAACCTCGTGCTTATAATTTTATTATAAGGAATTGTATGGAGCTCTCCGAGATACTTACAGCGCAAGCCCCGCGTGTCTTCTCATGAAAGCACTGAAAGCTTTACATCGCGATTAATATAATGAAAGTACCTTGAAGTGTAAATACGTGTATTGATCATGAAAAGTCCAAGAACTTTGATATTTTATTTGCAGAAACTCACTACAGGCAACTGCCATCAGCTGAATCGTTGAGATGAACATTCGACTGAAAGTTGATGGAAATATTCACTGGAAAGTTGTTGAACGATACATTGGTGAACAGCCCAGCCATTTGTATTCTGACTCGCCTTACGAGCTCGTCAAAATACGGCACAACTCATAAAAGTACTCAGCGATACTATACAACAAAATGTCTAATTAGATATACTTATTTATAAGGTCGTAGTAGTAGCAAGTAGGATAAATATTGTAAGGAATATACAACTTTTTTTAGAGACATGTTTCGGCATGCTTATGCCATTTTCAATCAATGAGTAACTGAACGTGAGTAATTATATAACAGACAACATATGATGCACGATCCTCGCAGTAGAGAGCGCTATTTATGCAATAGCGAAAATCAGACCTGAAAAAAAATCAGGCCTGTACGGGATTCGAACCATGGACCTCTGTGCAGCGCTCTACCAATTGAGCTAACAAGCCAACTACATGTATATAACAGACAAGTAGATTAATAAAATATTTACAGTATGATGTAAGAAAAAAGCGGGTACTAATTACAGCGAGACAACAAACATGAAATTAAAGGTGTAAGCTAAAATGCTAGAAAAGTGTTATAATGCTGTAATTGTTTGTTAAGTTCAGGTTTGATCTTATTTATATAAAAAGCTTGTTTGAGTTTTAAATCAATTGAGTTGTTGGCAGAATCCAGAATACTAAAGCAAGAAAGGGAGTATTTGTTCTTACAAGAAGATGTGTTAAAATGCTTAAAAATATGCGAGTTTTTATCGCTTTCCGTGTGCTCCTTTATCCTAGTAGAGAAGTGGCGACTAGTTTCGCCAACATAACGGGAATTTCATCCCGCACAAGAAAATTGATAAACTACCATGGATTTTAGAGCATTAGGAGTACGATCTTTAACACTGAACATGTTTTTAATTTTGAAAGAAGTGAAAACTAGTTTGATATCTAGGTCCGATTTACAAAAGCGCTTAGTCAGTTGTCTGAGTTTAAGGTTCACTATTTTAGAATAATAGCCGACAAAAGGGAGTTTAAAGTAACGTGTATTATTGTCATCAATGTTCCGGCTATTTTGAGAGGAGGACCCGTCAAGATACCGCTTGAAAGTTCTTTCAATAATATGGAAGGAAAAAAATTACGTTTTAAAGTGTCGGAAAGTTTCTTATGATCGTTTTGAAGACCGGTAGAGGTGTTGTTGATTTTGTAGATAGGTCAATAAGAGTTTGGATAAGGCCAATTTTGAAGAATGATGGAATAAAACTGAAGAAATTTGTTAGGAGACCAGTGTAGACTTTTTTTGATGAAAAACTGAAAAAAACACAATCATTCGAAGATTTGTCGATAAATATATCAAGAAAGGAGACGTATATAAGAACGATCCTTCGCAGTAAAGCACTATTTGAGCAATAGTGGAAATCAGACCTGAAAAAAATTTCAGGCCTGTACGGGATTCGAACCACTGACCTCTGCGATACTAGTGCAGCGCTCTACCAATTGAGCTAACAAGCCAACTGGGAGCAGGTCATCAAATTAATTCGATATAAACCCGTAGATGATAAATCGAACAACAACAAACATATGAAACATATGAGTGAACTGCAGAGTTTACCATCATGCTCTTTTTCGAAAGTAAATTTTATGTTGGGGTGCCGTGAATTAATGTAATCAAAAAATGACATCGCATCCTGTTCATTGTGGAAGACACAAAAGGTGTCGTCAACATAACGCCTACAAAGTACAAGGCGAGTCGAATGGTTAAAATCATTTAGGTTAAAATTATTTTCCTTGAAGATCACTGTTAAATGCTGAAGGTAAACTGATTAAAACGGAGTAATTAAGCTAAAACGACGAGGTTACATAAGTTTATGATCAGACCACTCTCTGTGATAAGGTCACATAATAGTTTGTTTTTATCAACTAATTTCTTCATTTAATTTAACTTAATTTAATTTAATTTAAGTAGTTTCAAAAGCTGACGTTTCGAGCGTTAGCCTAGGTAATACTTAAAGCTTCACACTCAGTTTTTATAATCCCATAGTATTGTTGTTTTTTTTCCTCCACAGAGGCTGATCAACATGAAAATGCACGTTGAGGACTTAAACGTATACTCTCGTATATTGTCTCACGCAGTGTTTGCAGATAATGTATAGGATTCATTTAAAATCTTCCCTCATAAAGTTCCCTTCCGTTAAAAACAAACAGAAGAATGTTTACATCATTTTCTGGTGGTTCACCATATCCACAAATGGATGGCAGGAAAATCGCAAACCTACTTCAACAGGACTACAGAATGCCTAAACCACAGTATGTGGATGATAAATTGTAAACTCGTCATATTATTTTTGCCTTTCCTACATTAATTTGTCGTTAGTCCCAAATAAAGAAACAAGCTTAAGGAAATGGAAACCCTACACAAGGCGAGACTTGTGATGATGATGAAAAAATTTGATTTTCACCTTGGCTGAGTTGAAGCTTAACCCCTTATTCCTTAGAATTGTTCTGACAGCCCAAAGACGATTAACCTAATTCCAAAAGCACATTATCGCTACGAAAAAACGGCGAAGAAGTATCAAAATAATAGTATAGCAAGGGTGGAACTAAAACGAGAACTGATTGGTTATCGAATAATAACGATATTTTAGACGGAGGTTCTGATTGGCTCAAGAATGTATGAGTAAAATCTGGAATGGAAAGGACCAACACAAAGAATGTTGTGGGAAGGGTCTGCTAATATTAACCCTCTCACAGGTAAGAAGGGTGGTAAAAGTTATAATAATCTCTTGGAGGGGATTTTAGCTTTACTCTGGAAGTTCACAAAATTGCTCCTTTATATCTGCCCTGTTCGCAAATTTGTTGCAAGATGGGTTAATTAGTTGATACCCCAGGAAAAAATAATGAAAGAAGTGACTGATGCTGTAGAATTGCTGTGACTAAGAAATGTCTAAGATATTGTCATTTATAGAGTGTAGCAGGAAATAGGGGTTCAAACGGCAAAAATGTCCAATTCAGGGTCAAAAAGTGGCATTTTATGACAAAAAAGACTCTCCAATTGATAAGACGTCGTAAACCTTTAGCGACGCTTCTAGTGTCAATACCGCATTATAAAAGTTTCACAAAAACACCATTTCAGACAAGGCCTTAGTTGTAGCCTACTCGAGCAGAAATATTTGCGATTCGCGGTCATTTCAGTTTCTCCGGCTCCTTTCGGGTCATAAAGTTATTAATAGTTATAGCTATTCTTAGAGCAGAACCTGAGGGATCAAAATATGTGCGAAGCGGAGGTAAAGCCAGCGACTCGCCTAGCGATTTTAGTCACCGCGATCGGCGCATGACAAATTCGTCGATCGCAGCGATGGACGAAATCGATCACCGCTCACCGCACCGGGTACACCCGGCGACTTTCGCCAATCGCTGCGATTGGCGTATAAAATCGCTGAATGTATCGCCGACTTGTTCAAAGACTTCCGGGATTGATGCTATTAAATTAACTTCTGTTTTGATTGATTTATTGATTACCTTTCTGAGTTACCATTACCTTTCTGAGTTTCCACTCTTTTGATGTTCGTTTTGACTGCCAAACTTTTACCAAGTTCGTCGGTGGCAGTGATTACAAATTCATAGCGGAGCTCGCAGTGCGCGTAGCGAAGCACCATTATTATCAAAATTGGGAACCCTCAAGCCGAAAAAAAATTAGTTTTCACGAGAGCGTTTGTACGGAGAACAGAGAACAGACTAGCGTGTATATGTGGGTGACTATGAATTCGGGTGTGTTTGCAGTAGTAAACATACGAGCAACCTGATATAGTGAGCATACTCGAATGTGGTGACCCAGTGCAGTGTAACGCGGGCATAACCCATGGGCATAACACGAGGCCTTCACGTGGGATAGCTGGACAGGGATGGAAAACATCTGCGCATGCGTGGCGTGAGCATGTTGAAGTTGTCGTTGGCGCGCTTTTCGATCGTTTGGTTAACTGTGTATTCGTGGTATTTTGCCTTTCAAACTGGATTGTAAGAACACTATTTGAAAACAACTTCTGTTAACTGAAATCTTCGATATGTTGAACGTGTTATTTTGGGAAATGTTGTTGCTTGTTTTAGAGCCAACAGTTCCGGAATTCAATACTCGATAAGGAAGCCCACTGTGAGCTTAATTTCTTTGAGTATAATTGATCTCTATTTTAGATAATGAACTGACAGTGAAATTCATAAAAGGTAAATAATACCATGCGTTAGTAATAAATGTGAATCTCTTAGAAATTGGAACTTTTTATCTAGGCGAAGCGAAAGTACACCCAACCTACACGGCTCTACGTGTACAAATTTAAATCGATGCAAAATATCGCCTTACCACATGCTTAGCTCCAGCACAGGTTACAAAATTACTTTACATATCACATCGGAGGAACTTAGCATTCGTTACAGTCCCAAGGGTGTATTGGAAATTATTGATTTCCCATAGCATGAGAGAAGCTCTCATGAACGCTGCTACTCAGCAAAAGCCACATGAGATCCACTGTTCTCGCGAAAGTGCTATCCAAGAGAAAAATTCCTTGGGAATTTGGAATAAATAGAACGGTGTTGGAACTCAATATGAAAACAGCAGCTGGAATCGCTTCAGGATTAATGCTGACAGGGAGTTCGGGACCCATAGTGGTATGACCGATGAAATGGTTTATTGCTGTAGGGATTTGCAGAGCTTGTAGGACACCAAAGGTCTAAGGAGAGTTTTTTTTTTATTAAATCATAGATCCTGTTGCCTAGTAAGATTCCTTAAACAATTATCTGGTACACCCACGTCTGACTCAGTAGACTGGTTATTACAGAAATATCCACATCGGATGAATAAAACAATTTTCTAAGCATTAAAGTAATGAGTGTTCGTGAGTTGCTTCCAGTTCTGCCAAGAATTGCTGACTGTGAAACAGTGCTCAGAAAGAACCAAAAAGCGACATTACCACGTTTATGGTTGCGTGCTGCGGGTCTCTGGCGCACGCGCAGACGTTTTTTGTCCCTGTCAGCCAGCTGACAACCCGCGTAAGCAATGGTTTTGAGCGTGAAGTCATTTTTCAGTAATTTGCGAAGTTATTATATTGGTAGGCTATGTCATCTGGAATAAATTACCTCACATCAAATTTGTAGGGAAATAGGAAAAAGAGGTCAAAGCGTAGAGCGAGTCGTGAACGACACGAAGGAGGGTGAGAAAGGACTCGACCAAATGAGCAGAAGCACGACAAAGAGGAAAGATTTGCAATAAATACCTTAGACGGGTTCTTACATGTCAATATCGTGAATATCAAATTACCGCGTTCAACTTCCTTGTGAATATGAATATCGCTGACTCAACCTAGCTAACATTTCAATTCACGGAAAGGCTATTGATTCAAATTTAAGGGTAAGACTAGATAACAAATAAACCGTGCGGTATTACTGAAATTAATGTTTTGAACGCCTACTCAATCACCAAAATTTACCCTCAAAACCACTGCTTACGCGGGCTTCGCATCAGCTGGCCAAAGGAAGCCCTCGTGTTCTGCCCTAATGTTATGCCCTTGTGTTATACCCTCGTGTTATACCCTCATGTTCTGCCTGCGCCTTGCCGTATACTGCACTGTGTCACCGCATTCGAGTATGTATGCGCACTTTATCGGGTTGCTCCGATGTTTATTAACGCAAGCGCACCCAAATTCAGTTCTTAGTTATACGTATGCACGCATGTGTATTCTCCTCTTCTTTCCCCCAGGGGTTCACCTCTTGCGTATTTACTGCTAAGATTTGTGCCACCAATTCAAGTGTTCGCTCATGCTAAAAGTAGCACCTCGTAGATACGACCGGTCGTACGATCACAAGATTTTTCCGAGTTTTCGATAAGTTTTTGGGCTTGATGGGTTACTAATTTTGATAATAGTGGTGCTTCGCTGCACGAACTGCGAGCTTCGTTATAAGTACTTACGCAGTTGTTGCTTTGCTACTGAACAGGGCGAGTTCTTAAAAATCTTCGTCTTTATCTCATCTACCTCTCCATAAGACTAAAGCAAGATTCAAGTGATGATGTGGACGATTATTGTCCTTGTACAGAATGCAACAAGTAGCCTGTCATTTGAGAAGGATAATGCAATTATTCAGTTGCTTGGAGCACCAATGGAAATGATAATCGATCAGATTCGTCGTATTTTTCTTCTTCTTTTGAAAAAAACTGATTAAAATTCTGCCGTAGAGTAATTTAAAAAGGGTAATGAACATAAGAGACCGATCCCCAGCCCGATGGAGTGTCCAAATAGACTCACCCCACAAAATCATATTTCGAGTGAGTTTTAATGAAAGCACCGCCTGACCCCTCGTTATCATTTTCGTAGTTCGATACACATTTTCCTACAAACGCCCACAATCAGCAAATTTGAACACTGCTTGAGCGATGATATGGTGTGTTAAGTAAAACCTCGTTCTTCAAAACGTTGCCGTCCATGCGTCGCCTTCCTTTAAACGTGTAAAATCTGCAACCTTCTATAATTCTTACAACACTTCGACATTCGACTACCAAGATAGGTTCCAATAGCAAATTCGCTGTAATCAGACGAGAGCGACGAACAACTTTCCTTTCAAAACCAATATCTTCTGGCACAACATACATTTTTCTCTTTTAGTTATCAATATCGAATCCATGGGTGCTCCGTACATCAAATGACTGATGGAGTCCCTTGAAACAAAAACAGAAGCTTTGATAAAATAACGTTAACTCTGAATACGCTCGCTATCACTGAATTAATAAATAGAGAAGCCTTGACTGCGTTCTGTTCCGTTGTAGAGAACGAAAGAAATGTCGGGAGAAACATCTGACTTCGTCTCGTAGTTCTCGTGTTTCCCCCCCCTTTCTTCAGAACAGAAGTACATTTGTAGTTTGGCAAGTGGAAGTTAACACTTGTCTGAAGTGTTTTAGTCTCAGTGTTCGGTGAATTTTTCGGTGAAACACGGCCAGATCGTGGCTTATAAATCACGCAAGTTTTTTAATTTTGCACATGAAAATTAGAAAACAAAGTGCTCAAGACGTGTCTTTTACAAATAAATAACAGCTAGCTGGATTCACAGAAACACTGAAGATTGCTCTCGATGAACAGCGCCGTAAAAGTGACTGATGTGGCCTTCCACTCAACGCATTACAGGATATCAGAGCAAGCTCTTAGTTGTTCACTCAAAGGGTGGACGTTGTAATGTCCGTGGCTTGCTTCACTGCGATGATTGGAGATGGCCTTGATGAGCTAGCCGCGATGGACCTCGGCATGACCACAGTTGCTCAGACTCACTAGTTTGGTTATATTAATTCCTCTTCTGTTCAGTAAGGATAGTACGAATCGCACAACTCGTGAATGCATTAGACGATCCACATCAATTCAAAGAAGCGTATCAGTTTTGAGATCCACAACTTTTAAAGTCGAGAAATAAAGGCTCACGGGAATTAATGGATTTGAGACCCAAAAATTTAGAGGAGAGACCCAAACTGATATCCACAAATGCTGTGGTACTATGCATGGGCGATTGTTATAGGATAAAAACGTCTGAGGTTCAGACAGATTTGCGTATTTGGAGGGCCAGTAAACAGTCGTGGAGTTTCAGAAAGTCCCGTTTGTCTTTACTTGTCATGTCAAATTATTGTCTGGGTGTGTAAGTAAAGCGTGGGGATGGATAGCTGACAAATTAATCTTTACACGAGAACTATGGGGACCGAAGAAAGTCGATACTTAAATGTGGGGGTAAAAACCGTGCACCGCCCCACCCCCTCCCCCCAAATAAGTGCTTCTTACTTCTGACTATCGAATCCCACGTGTATCTCACATGATGAATTTTACCATGTTCATGAATATCTCAGAAATTTGAATTTCTGCAACAGTTACCACGCCTTGTGAGAAAGCATTGGAATATTTATTGCGTAGATTTGACAGCACAGTTTAAATGAAAATACATGTTTTGTCTAAAAAAACCCCTTCATTTAACAATTATTTGCGGAAGGTGAAGAGAGAATTGTTGAATAATACCTGAGACCAAATCGAGGGGATTACTCAACACTCTTTACTGAGCCCAAGGGGAATAACCGTTTTCGTACAATTGCTGCTCAGGTGCTTTCGAAGTCTGTTGTAAATTCGTTTTGTAAATTAAAAAATTATAAATTCTGTCATACTCGCTGCATTACTCGTCTCGAGATGAGTAGCACGTTTCTCCTAGATTTTAACAGGCTCATTTTATTAGCACAACAAAAACTTCATAGCACTCTTTTGAAAACCGTCACGTCAAACTTTTCAGTATACTTTGTGCTCTTCAGAGTTGTATTTTCTTTTATCGCGTTCATCCCTTCCTGCGTAACATTGACAAAACGCGATGTAGCCATTTTGAAATTTACCTCGCGCGAGGTGGTTATAGCGAGATATGACGCAATCCTTGTCCAATCAGAGCGCGCGCATCTCTACCATCACCGCAGCAATTATACTAAAAAGCTATAACACGTGGCGAAAAATTTGGGTAGCAGCTTTTTAAACTCGTTTGTATAAAATCGTTCGTTTTTTCAAGACTGAAAGCTTAAAAAAATCTATCAATAATGATACAAAAAGCTGCACTTCGCCTCGCTTTGCTGTTAAACAGCTTGTTTTGAAGAGTTGCTTTATCACCAAAAAATATGGGTTAACTTGAAATCTATAAGATCTCATAGGGCTGCAATATTCAGTACTTAATCCTTTCCTGTTTACACTCGCTTACTCGGTTAGATCGTCAACATTAACGTAGAGTCGATCGTCGTAACTTTTTAAGTTTATCAAACCCTGTAGGAAAAAAAAAAAAAGAAATGTGAGAAAACAATATCATGAAAAGAAACGGGTGTAAGTTATTCTGTACTGTTAATTTTTCGATGCCTCCTTCATTTTTTTTAACCAAGAAAGAGAGCAGCTTTTTCACACAATTCATATAAGATAGAGCAGTTTTAAAGTGAGTGTCGAAAAACTGAACCCAATGTACTCACAACTATCCATCAGAAAAAAGGTTAACATCATTATCAACCAACGAGAACTCAAAGTAAAATCAGGTGACCCAGCCGCTTATAGGGGGAAAATGTGTGTGATCAACTTTGGGTTGGTTGTAGTTTTGCATTTGATTGGTTGGAATGGTGGCATGAATTTTCTAGACTAATGACAGAGTAAAGTAACTAAAACCAAAGCAACTCTGGATCACACTTCATACTCAATTGAAAACTGCTTCAAAGGCGAAATAAGTTGACGCAATAAACTAGGCTTCGAGGTCTTCATGGTGACCGCAGTTATCAATGAAGTTAATTTGATGGTGGTAGATTCTAACAATCAAACTTTGAAAAGAACAAAACCAGAGAAAGTCTCTTTGTAAACTCTACAATTCTACCTTGTCCTGGTTTTCCATTTCTTTGAGTTTTTTCCTTAAAGTTTCAAAACATGGTCTGAGGTTAGGGTCGGCTTTCCAACATTTTGTCATTATGCCATACCTAAATCACAAGGAAATCACCAAGTTTCCTAGTATGTCATTGGTGGCCTAGGCCTTGGCTAAAGACTAGTGTCTTTAACGTGAAAAAATGGTGAGACGAAGGAACAGTTTAATTAGAAACAGCTTGGCCTATCCTTGATGAACAAGCTTTTTAGTTTAAAAATTCCATATTTTTTTGATAAAGGACAAAAGATCCGTACATATACCACCTGATAATGAACCTCCCCTCACACTTCTCTTAGTTAGGCTGGATCAACAAGGAAAAACAGGGAAATAATGAGGCGCACAACAACTCAAACAAAAGCAGGACAAATACTACTGTAAGATAAAAGCCATTAGAAAAAAAACAATAACACGATATCAACCTACAATTTATCATCCACATGTTTTGGTTTAGGCATTCTGTATCCCTCTTGAAGTAAGTTTGCAATTTTTCTTCCATCCATTCGTGGATACGGTGAACCACCTAAATAAGAGAAGCTAATGTTAACACATTCTGCAATGAAAGGCTCTACATATTTTTTTTCTATTTCCACACAACGCTACCATTCTCGAACCATTTAAAGTTTTTTTCAGCCAAGACAAGCGACTGTGGCAATCTTAACTGGCTTGGTAGGACCAATACCAAATTCTACAGATGAAAAGGGGGTTTATGAACTGAGTTGATAATGTAAATTGGCCACCGTAAAGAGTTTCAAAGCTGAAGTTTCGAGCGTTAGCCCTTTATCAGAACAAATGACGAGGGGCCGACGCTTGAAACGTCAGCTGTAAAAGTTATTACGGTGGCCAACTTACATCATTAACTCACTTCATATCACGTAATTTATCTCGTCAAATTCTGCAGAGACTGGTACACACGGCTTACTTCAATGACTTCGTGTCGCCTTAACTATTGAGGCTCAAATAATCAGCCTTGTAACTTACCAATCGTGAAAATCTCATAGAGGAGAACTCCATAGCTCCAACTAAAAAACAAAACGCGATGAATTTAAGGATATGAAATTACTTTCCTGCAAAAAAAAAAAATTAAACATCTTAGGAGGGGAGGGGGAGGTAGCGAGGAACACAGTAGAAAAGTCATCCTTCTTGATCCCTGGTTAGCGTAGGTATAAAAAAAGAAGCCGTACTCTCTACCCCAATGAGAAACGGAAGGGACAAAACGTCACTCTCTTGAATGAAAATATAATAATAACTCTTAACTTTTAGTAGTTCACCGTTTGGTTCATTGTTTGGTGAATTATGTTTAGCTAAAGTTGGTGGTTTTTGTTTCTACTAACCTAAAAGATGGTTTACAGTGTCTTCATGGTCAAGTTTAGGGACAACAGCAATCTTCGCCGAGGCTTTGAAGGAAGTTTACGCGACTTTCAGAGATGGAGCAATTTCAAGAAGAAGGGCAGAAAGTCAAAGATATGTTTTGGGAAAGTAACAATGTTTTCGTTTCGTTACAAACAGCCCTTAGAACTGAAATCTTTTAAAATACACCAACCGCGCCAGAAATAGCTGTCTTCTCTTCCACAAAATACAAAGACCAAAATACAGAAGGAACACAATAACTTTTTTCAGACCTGAAAACAGTTCATATAAAACCATTCTCGTTGAGCCTAAATACAGTATTCATGCCGTCCCTGTACTCACACATCACTCTTTGTAGAATATTTTCCGTAAAGCAACGCCTCAATTGCAGTCCATTTCACAGGGAGACGCCCCTAGAAAAGGAGCAAAAATACTAGGATTCGACTTAGTCTATAAAAAATTCCAATGCTTCAAATGGCGAGAACAAAGCAACAAAAGTTCCAGTAAACTGAAGACGATTTCCGGAGCTTGTTTTCTTTGAGCATTCACGCTAGCGAGGCATCTTCAGCCACATAATCCACAAGAACATTTAGTCTTTTTCTTTAAGTGAATCATTCATACCCTGGTTTTCCTTTCGTAGATGTTGTCCTCTTGCACATCTCTGGCCATTCCAAAGTCTGTCACTTTGCACGTTTCCTGCTCTCCCACCAACACATTACGAGCTGCAAGGTCTCGATGAATAACCTTCAGCAAAGAAAAAAAAGTTACTTTTGAAAACGCCCTCTAACGAAACGAGAGATGAGGATGCCTCAGCTGACACGAGATGCCATCCTCGGCAATGAGTCCACGAGTAAAAAAAAAAAAAGTGAAGTACGGGGCCTTATTCTGTAACGACGTCACACAAAGAATAATTACATCACTCACTGGTATCGATGACAAATAGGACATTCCATCAGCGATTTGCCAAGCAAACTTCATCAGCTGCAGTGACGTCAGATTCGTTTGTGGTTTGATATCCGGGTCTCTGTAGTAAGTATCATTTAATCCACGGCTTCTTCTCAGGTAACCCAGCAGATCCCCAAAGGGAACATATTCGATCAACACCAACAGTGGCTCTGGTAAGACAAAGAAGGTACCGCCAATACTTGATTATATGCTGTACTCAGAAAATGAATTCGGAAAATGAATTATGAAGGGGTAAGATGTCGATGTCACTGACCTGACATCATATTAAACTTTTAGTAAGAGCTGCACATGTGTTATCTTCATGGTCTACCACCGGAGAGCCTTCCGCCTCGAAAAATGTTTATCTCTTGGCGGCTCAAATCCACAATATGTGCGCAATTCTTATGAATGCAGTTTTAATTTCAGCCCATTTCGGTAAGTTTTGTTGATCTTAGATCTCAGCTATTGATTAAATACACGCTGTTATTCAGCAGACATTATAAAACTGTGTCTATTTCTCTACTATCGGATGAGCCATACTCAGATCTCACACTTACTCACAACAATAGAATAAGGTCAAGCTTAGCAGATTTTAGCATATTGGTTTAGCAGATTCTCCCAATGGTTAAACTAGTTTAACCAATGGCACTGTGTGGAACTCTGAGTGTGAGGTGCCGAAAGGTAGGGTCCCTGCTCTTCATGCACCTCAATCCCAGAGGTCTGCATGGCGCGCTTATATCAATTTTGATATAGCGTTTTAAGGTTACTGGTCGTTTCGTACCCTGCCAGGTCAATTCGTACCCATTCAGTTGAGTCAATTCGTAGTCATAGTGATAAATATGTTTTGCAAGTTAAGTATGGTAAGAGTATTGTCGGTCTCTTATTTTAAAGAGCAATAGTACCTGCCTTAAACAAGTTAAGGACAAGTGAGTACTAACTAAATTAAAAAGAAAGATATCTGTGGCTCTTCATGGCGATACTTTTAAAACCTTATTTCAGTTGCTGACATTAATCATAGCTGATGATGCACACTTTAGGATTTACCAGATTTGGTAACGCATCCAAGAAGTTTGATGACGTAAGGATGAGGTTGAAGTTGTTTCATCATTTCAAGTTCAGATAGCAAATCTTTTCTTTCTGATTCAGAGGCGTTTTCTGCAATATGATTTCCGATTAATTATCGTCAAACAACATTTCACATAGAATCACGATTAAATTAACTGTACCATTAATATAAGTAAACCTAAAGAGATAGATCAATAGCAAGATGACCGGATAGACAAGTAGACAGGTAAATAGTGTAATAAATGTATAGACAAAGAGATACAGGAGATAGAGAGAGAAAGATCGATGTAGTTATAAACAGATAGACAGAGACAAATAGATCGATAGATAAGTAAGTACGTGGATAGATAGATAGATAAATAGATATCATTCAGCTCTATCATACATCATATTTGAGGTGCTTTTCTTCGTAAACGTAAAATGCCTAGGTTTAAAATTGTGACAATCTTTTGAAGGTGAATGTTTACATTGCATCTTAAAACTGCATCGCTACATGAACTACAACAAAATCAAAGGTTAATTGTTGACTGCGTCATTCTATGGAGGTATCTATGAACTAGTCATACATAATGATTACCCTAAACAGGAACTTGGAGAATAGGCAGAAACATACGCTATAACACAAAACAAAACAAAATTGAAAGAGAACAGAAACATTTGGACAGAATTTGAGACTGTACAACATGATTTCATTATTACTTGGTACCTTTCAACAGTTTAACAGCTACTAGTGTCTTCTCGGCTCTTCCTTGTAAGTTATCGGCTGTTGCCTTGGCAACCTGACCAAAAGCACCTTTTCCAACGATCTGCATTATGGTCACATGTTCTCTAGCAATCTCCCACGAGCGTGTGCATAGATTAAGAGAAGCGTACTTGCTGATTTCTTCACTGCTGATTGGGCTGGCATCTACCGTCAATTGTAAACGAGTTCTGTCATCCAGTGCCATGTAAAGGCTTTGAGAAGGTTTTGGCATTTCGACGGCACTCTTGGAGACAGAATTGTTTTCAACTCAACAACAGCTTGAAAACTCAGATACAATGAATATATGAAGTTCATATATTTGAACTGGTTCAAATTCATGAAGTTCAAATATATGAACTTCATATCTTCATTGTATCTGATTTATCACTTTCACGGGTTTATTACGAATCAACTTAACGGCCTGCTCCCAGTTGGCTTGTTAGCTCAATTGGTAAAGCGCTGCACTAGTATCGCAGAGGTCAGTGGTTCGAATCCCGTACAGGCCTGATTTTTTTCAGGTCTGATTTTCGCTATTGCATAAATAGCGTTATCTACTGCGAGGATCGTGCATCATACGTAGCTTGAAAACTGTTTTGAATCTTCAAACCAGCTGTCTTATGAAACTACACTAGAATATACTAGACTTATATGAAATTATAAAGAAATAATCAACTTGACCTACTGTTGTAGTTTCTCTCCTTTCATTACTTGAATTTCCAAATGTTCTGAAACAAAAACACAAATACAATAAAAAACAAAACCAATCCCCTCTGCCTGAAAATTCCAAACTAACAGAAAACCTTTTCAGGTTTGAAAAAGCGGCTTGAAACCGGATGTAGGCACGGCTACTGTCAGACATCTGTAAGCAGATGATAGTGTGGTCTGATCGTCCAGGTGAGTGCAGTCCTTAGAAGGACTGTTGTCGGTGGTGGTGACTGACGAGAACCTGTTCCGTTCGGTTCGTATGTAATGTGAGACGATAGTTTTTGGCGTGGGAAACTGGACTTCGCGTGAAAGGTACAAAACGGGGGAAAATAACTCGGTAGAGACCACTCGGCTTGCGAGAACGGAAACTCGTCATGTTTTCCTGGCACACGGAGATCTACTTCTAGCGAGCTTATACGGACGTCAAGGATGAAACAACGTTTTGGTTCCACAGTAGACTTTATTCTAATTCAGGCCAATAACTGACATAACCTCTAGCCTCTTCAGTTTAGTTATTGGAAAACCTTTACAAATTGCTTACTTAAGTATTGAGCTGGTGTGAGATGCTATTGCTGTCTAAACTGACCATATTTGAAAAGTATAACAAAAGAAGCGGAAAAGGTCTCTAAATATAAACGAAGGCTGCTTAGAAACTTAGTGAGAATTCATAGTTCTGGTATAGAAAATATACATGCCTTACTTGTAGTAGCGTAGCTTAGGAAATAAAACTGGACAAGTAATTAATAGTTCTGCTTATCTATGCAAGGTTGGTGTGGAAACTATCGTATGAAAGGAAATTAAAATTACGAGCACAGACTCAGCTACCAACTACCATGGGAAACAAATTTTCCAGAAAGACCATTAACACTTATATTTACCTAAAAATTTCACTACAAATGAACAACAAAGTACCAACCATACAGGTATACAATAAAAGCATGCAACAAGGCAAAAATCTCTTAGTTTACTACTCAAAAACTACTGCGGCTTTTTATCTTTTCTAAAACATCGTAATGAAAGAAACTCGCATGAATTGAGAACGGCTAGAATACCGAAAACAGCGAATAAATATGCTTAAAGAACCAATCGGAATGATTCGTTTGCATGGTGCCGGCAGAAGATGGCACCTGTTGAAGGGAGTCTGTTTTAAGTTACTATACCAGCTTTCCAGAGTCAGTCGTTGAAAGTGGTTAGTACGGTAGGTTAGGTATTACACAGAGTCCCAGTCATCAGTGTGTTTCGGACTGGACTTAGAACATTGGAATGACTATAACAATTATTTTACTGACTCTGATAATGACTTCGAAACGGCAGCCACCAATACCGACAACAGTCGTTGTCAGACCTACACTCACTCGGACAATCAAACTACACTAAAGCATGTAACCCCGGGTTCAAACCATTTACTGTATACGAGTAGAGTAAACTTGCAGCTTCCTTAGTGCTTTACAACAGAACGGAATGCAGTCCAGGCTTCTTTATTTGTTGTATTATAAAGAATCCGTCCTATTCTCTACTTATTACTTTCAATTCTCAAATCGAATGATAATTTTCGAGGCGAACAGAAGTGTTGTCAGCATGTTTTATACTCATGAAACACGCCAAAATAAGCTGATCAGTAACCTTTTTTAGAATAGTTCAAATAATCTGATTGGTTAAATGGACCAATACTGTCGAAAACTTCAAACCATCAAAGCTCACAAACCATCAATAAATCACTACCTTCAATGGTCCGGCAGGTCGAATTCAAAACTTTCGCTAGTATTTTTTGAGGCTTAAAACAGAATCTGAAAGCGAAATTTTCAGTGAAATGCAGCTGATTTGTGCCTCATAAAAATACAAAATTTTTTTTATCATGACAATTAGGAAACAAACTCTTCAAAGCGCATGTTCAATGAATGAACGACAGTCGAATTTACAGGAACATGAAGATTGCTCGGGATGAATCATAATCAGCTGCTTTGACTGATGTGGCTTTCAAATCAAAACATCGGAAAGGATATTAGAGCAAGCTATTAGTTGTTCACTCGAAGACAGGAAAATATAATTTCAGAGGCTTTCTTCACTGCGATGACCGGAGATCGTCATGATGAGCTAGTTGCGATTAACCTCAGGATAATCGCTCTGATGCCATTAGGATTTGTATAAATTTTGACCGTTATGCCAGTTTGGTTATAGTTTTCATCATACCTGTTTTGTTCTGATTTGTTTTTGAACACGAAACTATAAATACTATACGAGTGCTAGCTGCGTTTGAGTTTTATTACCGTACGTAAACTTACAAACAAACCTCGGACAGTCAATTTCTTTTTCTCTTTGGTAATTTGCGTCTTTGCCGGCTCACGTTGTATTGCGTCAATAGAGTGCTTGGCACGTTTACAAACCTTTGTTTCCTTCTTCTGTTGCTACTTGCCAGCTCCCATGTTCCAAAATTTCACTTTCAATTGACGAAAAAAGGGTAGAGAAAAGTCCGGGAAGTGGTCGGACATCTTACAAATTGGCCGCATATTGTACAATTTGGCAGATGGTGCGACGGCTTCAGCTCAGCTCCGTTTTTTGTGCGCTGATATAACACGCTCTTTCAACCAATGACAGCGCGCGTTATATCGCAGCTTTATCGTTATTTTTTCTACAGATCATTAGGATAATGATTATTTCAAAAGTGACAACCATCACATCCCATATCTCAAGCGTGCTCCTCAAGTGATCTATCATTTTTGGACCAATCAGAAAAAATCATATGAAAACAAAGTGGGTGTTTAAATTGTTAAAAAGATCGAGCCCTAAAGAAATAACGCAAGTAAACAGCAACATTTCGATACAAAAATCTCACCTTCTGCTCATTGCCATCTCTGTAGTGGAAAAAAAAAGAAAACAAAGCAAAACACTTAAACATAACAAAGCGACACAAAACAAGAAATAGTCATGAATAATCGACATCAAAAAGCAAAATAAAATTTATCTTATACAACCAAAGTAAATTAAAGTCGGTTTTATGCACATCAAGTTCAGTCTTCAAGTGTGCAACATAAAATAATGGCGGTCTTGTAGTTTATAGCTAAATAGCTATCGTTTTTTTTAGAGGTTATCTATTAAAAAAAAGATGTTTAAACAAAGATCACAAGGCAGTAGATACTGAACTGAAGCTAGTACTAAGTCTCAAAAAAAGGAAAATGTTGAAAAGATATTTTGGGGATGCTAAAACTAGTTGAAAGCATAACGTGAATGCAACACTTACCTTCAATACCTTTTCTGTTGCGCCTCCTTTTCCTGCTCGCCCACCACAATAATAATCCAGCAACAGCCAGTGCAACAACTGATCCTAACACTGCACCAACAATAATGCATACGAAACCTACAAAGCGTGATAAGGTTAAGATACACTTTCCTGAGTACAAGCCATGGTATATTTACAAACGAAACAATGTGGTCGAGCCTTAGAAGGGTTGAGTTTAATTTTTCACAAGGGAATGTTTTTTTCTTCCACACAAATGGTCAGTTAAGGTTGCAGTGGACAACTGGGTCTAAATGAAAGTACAAACCTCATATCTATAGTTTACCATCCCATGCAACACTGCAATAGTAACTTTCAAAAACATTTTTCTCACCAAAAAAATGCTTCAACCAAGCACAGGGCAAGGGCATTCATTTATCATCTTGGAAAACTTTTAAATAAAGTGTTATGAAGACTTACCACCAGAGGATCCGTCAGGTGGTGATGTGGCACCTCCACCTGATGGTTCCACATCAGGGGCACCTCCACCGGATGGTTCCACATCAGGCCTCTTTCCTTTTATAGCACCAACACCGAAGTCTCCCAACTTGCCATTTTTAACCGCGTCATTAAGTGTTATAATAACATCTTGTTCCTTTGTGGTGGAGGTGAATTTCAGTGCAAGGTCAACTATTATACTTCCACACCTTGGAACCGACAACAACTGAGAGTTAGATTGACATGAAGTGGAAAACAAACAAACAACAAAATAAACGATAAAAAAGAGAGCAATTTGAAATCATCTTGAACCTAATAAGCTACATACCTTACACTCATTGACTGCACTCTATCATAATCAAGTTTACCAGCAAATGCCCTTTTGAGCTGCAAGTGAACATTTTCGTTGTTTGTTTAAAGTTGGTAGTGTACATGTGACATATGTATTATGCATGTAGATGTACAGAAGTGTAACTGTCGTTAAGTTAAATATTAAGTTTTAGTGAGACATTATTGCGACCTCGTGAGTTGTGGCCTCGTGCGCTGTCGCTAAAAGGAGGGCAAGTAATTCATGGCAGTCTCCATATAGACTCCCTGTTACCCAGTCTCTATATAGACTCCCTGTTACCCAGTCTCCCTGTGTACCCTGTGTACCTTGTGCATCCGTGTGTACCCTGTGCACCCGTGTGTACCCGTGTGTACCCTGTGCACCCGTGTGTACCCTGTGCACCCATGTGTACCCTGTGTACCCGAGTGTACCCCGTGTACCCCCGTGTACCCTGTGTACCCGTGTGTACCCGTGTGTACCCGTGTGCACCCTGTGTACCCGTGTGTACCCGTGTGCACCCTGTGTACCCGTGTGTACCCTGTGTACCCGTGTGTACCCTGTGTACCCGTGTGTACCCGTGTGCACCCTGTGTACCCGTGTGTACCCATGTGTACCCTGTGTACCCATGTGTACCCTGTGTACCCGTGTGTACCCATGTGTACCCTGTGTACCCGTGTGCACCCTGTGTACCCTGTGTACCCGTGTGTACCCTGTGTACTCTGTGTACCCTGTGTACCCGTGTGTACCCTCTGTACCCATGTGTACCCGTGTGTACCCTGTGTACCCTGTGTACCCGTGTGAACCCGTGTGTACCCTGTGTACCCTGTAAGTGTATTGCTGTAAGTGATGTTACTAGAGGCCATTTCCTTCCTTCAAAATGTTAGAAAGTGTTAACGGACATGAATTAGACACCACGAAATTCTAGACATGGAATATTAAGAACATTTTTTAATTGTCACATTAAAACTCTTGTAAAATGCCGAAGTGTAATGTTAGTTAGGGGAGTTACGTTACAACATTATAAGTAAGTTTTGTTACATAAAAACTTACCTTAAAAATAAAAGAAAACAGTAACATTCTACTTTAAAGGGGGTGACAAACATTTGGGGGAACAAATAACCCAGAAAGATACCACGATGGTCAGGGATGGAAAAGATGAACATGGCTTGGAAACGACGAAGTTGAAAAAAAATAGGTATCAGTTCTGCAATACGCACAAACCATTAGCTAGCTACCATAAACTATGGCATTTCAGTTCTTGATAACTAAGGGAGTTCGGACTGATTGTTCTAATACCATATCAAATGGTACTATCTACAATACAAATATAGTAAACATTGAGCAGTCTTGACTTCCGCCATTATATTTAGAAAAAACTATTGCTTTTGAAACAATTTTCAGTGTTAAGAATCCAAATAATAATTTTAAAGGCTTATTGTGTGAAATTCAAGATATTCTTTTAAGGCATCAAAATCGCGCGAGGATATGATGGGCAATGGGCAACACACCCCTTAATTGTCTGTGTAGTACTCAGTTGCCTAGTAGAACAATAAACTTCATTGATCATACATTGTGGCCTTTGTTTTCATCTGATTGAATATAAAGTGGAAACTGTTTTGCAATACGCACAAAACATTAGCTAGCCGCCATAAATCACTCATAAAAGTTCGCGTTATATTAATCTGGTTTTTAATCAAGGGTAAAGATGATTTTGAACTGTATTAACTCGACATTCCAACTTCGACATTTTGTTATGTCATAAGTCATTTCGGGATACAATGATTCGCAACTGTAATTAAATTGTAACAAATAAGAAAACGTAAATCATAAGTATCGTTAAATTATTCTCTTAACTTCTTCCTTTGTACCCCTAAAAGAGCGTAGTTAATTGAAGTGGAATGGTTGGGGAACCATTTGTTTAATTTCTGTTGGCTTTTTTGACGTAACCGTGCACAACGTTCAATTTGAACTGACCGACCAATCATCCCGGGGGGACTCCCATATAAAAAGGACTGGGATGCTCGTTGTCTCGCTTAGGGCTGTAAATTTCAAGATAATGGTCTTACTTTAGGTGTTCTGGGAAAAATTGAATTACATTTAGCCGTAAAGGTACCTTTTAGGGTTGCACGCGATGAAAAATATATTTAAAAAATTCTTTGTACACATGGGTACACATGGTACACAGGGTACACATGGGTACACAGGGTACACATGGGTACACAGGGGTACACAGGGTACACAGGGGTACACAGGGGTACACAAGGTACACAGGGTACACACGGGTACACACGGGTACACAGGGGTACACAGGGGTACACAGGGTACACAGGGTAGACAGGGTAGACAGGGTAGACAGGGTAGACAGGGTACACATGGGTGCACAGGGTACACAGGGGTACACATGGGTACACAGGGTACACAGGGGTACACAGGGTACACACGGGTACACACGGGTACACACGGGTACACAGGGTACACAGGGGTACACAGGGGTACACAGGGGTACACAGGGTACACAGGGTACACAGGGTAGACAGGGTAGACAGGGTAGACAGGGTACACATGGGTGCACAGGGTACACATGGGTACACAGGGGTACACAGGGTACACACGGGTACACAGGGGTACACAGGGGTACACAGGGTACACAGGGTAGAGAGGGTAGACAGGGTAGACAGGGTACACATGGGTGCACAGGGTACACATGGGTACACAGGGTACACAGGGGTACACAGGGTACACAGGGTACACACGGGTACACACGGGTACACAGGGGTACACAGGGTACACAGGGTAGACAGGGTAGACAGGGTAGACAGGGTAGACAGGGTGCACAGGGTACACAGGGGTACACATGGGTACACAGGGTACACAGGGGTACACAGGGTACACACGGGTACACACGGGTACACAGGGTACACAGGGGTACACAGGGGTACACAGGGGTACACAGGGTACACAGGGTACACAGGGTAGACAGGGTAGACAGGGTAGACAGGGTACACATGGGTGCACAGGGTACACATGGGTACACAGGGGTACACAGGGTACACACGGGTACACAGGGGTACACAGGGGTACACAGGGGTACACAGGGTACACAGGGTAGACAGGGTAGACAGGGTAGACAGGGTACACATGGGTGCACAGGGTACACATGGGTACACAGGGTACACAGGGGTACACAGGGTACACAGGGTACACACGGGTACACACGGGTACACAGGGGTACACAGGGTACACAGGGTACACAGGGTAGACAGGGTAGACAGGGTACACATGGGTGCACAGGGTACACATGGGTACACAGGGTACACAGGGGTACACAGGGTACACAGGGTACACACGGGTACACACGGGTACACACGGGTACACAGGGTACACACGGGTACACACGGGTACACAGGGTACACAGGGTACACAGGGTACACACGGGTACACACGGGTACACAGGGTACACAGGGTACACAGGGTACACAGGGTACACAGGGAGTCTATATGGAGACTGGGTAACAGGGAGTCTATATGGAGACTGCCATGAATTACTTGCCAAAAGGAGAGTCTATGCGAGTTTTGTGCGATAGAGTTATCTGCGATAAAGTTATTTGCGATCATTTGCGATTTCTGGTTAATGAGGCGTACAGAGAGGACAATCGGTAAGCGTATTTTTCTCTCACCTTGTTGTTTTCGTTTATTATTTGATCGATTATTGTTAGGGTTTGTGCGCTCGACCTTTGTGTTGTTATGTAATGATTATAATTGTTTTAGTTTAACCCCTTGTAACGTCGCTTAGACTAGGTTTTCTTGTTTTTGTTTTAGTTTTACGTGTTTGATATCAGAATAAATCGTATTAGAATCACAATTATACGGGTCTGGTGTCAGATTTAGTACCTCGATGTCCTCTATGCGATTATAAACGCCTGCAATTAAAATGATGATGACATCAAATATTATGTTCTACCTCAACTAAAATTGAATATGGTTGTTTTGCTAAGAATCAAAGTGAGAATAAGTCTATGATAGTATTAATCAGTTCATTTCTTTAAAAGTGCGACTTCAATAAAAAATCGTTCTTCTTCTCGTCACTTGCTTCGTATTAATTTTTTATTTGTGGCTAAAAAACACCAGACCAATTATTCCCCTAAATACAAAGCACGAGTAAACACTGAATAATAAGAAGATTAGGAAAAGCTTTTTAAGCTTAAAACTTGACACAACTCTAAGAGACTGGATGCAATCAATAAATTTAAGGAACACTGTAGAATTAAACAAAAATTAATATTCTCTACACATTTTCCAGAGGCCGAGTTTCTTTTTAATCCTTAATCATACAGTCAGCACATCAGTCTCTGACCCTGAACTAAATAACAATAAATTTAAAGATATTGAATGATTCACTAAGTACGCAAAATTTCGAACAATACCTCTTCTTCCAATTTCCTTAGTAGCAAGGATTCAGTGTTGTATTTTTTGTCCGTGCAGTTTTCACTTGTGATGACAATGGTTATGTTAATCACATTTCCTGCAATATCTGTGAAGTGGGATAATGGCTCTAAAATCAATCTTCCTTTACACATGTACAATGCTATTAACATGCCAATTATTTACATTTGCCAAAAATCTGTGGCTCAACTTGTGGAAAACTTTAGAATTACTCGTAGGTTAATTGCAGCCTCAGAGACAATCCAGGAGTCCCTTGCTCTCCAGAAATGGCTAGTTAAAACAAATCTTTTTGCCATTGCCCATATGAACCTCATGGGCACTAATTAGCCTGAAGTGATTCTTTGGGAAAGGAAAATAGCATATTGAACACTCTGTCTGCAACATTGACCTTGCATGCACTACAAAATGAAGTAAAATAATGTCCTTTTTTAACACCAACATTCTGGTTGAGGTTGTGAACCCTCTTTTCCAATTAATCATGACGAAAAACAATATTAGGGAGCCACAGTCACTCATGAAGTATATCAAACAGACCTCTGGCTTGAACTTCTGGTAAATATGGGATTGATACAGAGAGCTAATAATTAAGGAGTCAATTTCCTTCTCTTACATTTGAAAGCAATCTAAAATTGATGTAAAATCATGTCGGTTCCAAATCTCAGCTTGCAATGACTATAGAAGATGGAAGAATGAAAACAACCACAACATTATCCCCCAAAATTCCCCACAATCAGTTTTGTCACTTTTACCTTTATGTTAGAGGCCCTGACTACATAGCACTGATGTTTTACCTACTCTTGTTCACTCACATTGGCAATGCACCTGAAGTTTGAATTGCTGCACTGCTTTCTTTGTGTTTTTACATGTACATAATTATTCATATAATGTACATGTCATTATTCAAAGGAATTAGCAGATAGTGAGACTAAACACAAAGATTATTCTCATTTGCATAAAAGCTGCCGCAAATCTAATCAGTCGATGGGCAAACTCCCATGGCAGCCATTCAATTGGCTATAGAAGTCCCAAGGAAAATTCTCAAGACCATTAATAATTATATGCTGCATGCAAAATCTTTCTCCTCATGAGTTGACTGACTCAAAGACATCTCCAAATTTTCCCACACTTGTTCCCTTCAGCAGTGCTGCTCAGTTCCTCTTTCAGCTCACTCTAGGCCTTATGCAAAAATTCTTTTGTGCATGACTTACTCATCATAAGGCATAAGACAGCTTTTAGGCAAATGCGTATTAATAACCATTTTGTCTTTTCTAACCTTTTTACTAGCTTTAATAATTATATGCAGAACTGCAAAGTAACTTACAAACAATGGCTGTTTTCATATCAGCTCCATGTACATTGACTGCCCTGCAAGCATAGCTGGCATCATTAAGCACTTGTGAAATAGCGAGAGTATTCTTGTGACAAACTTGTTCAGTATTACATGGAATCCAAGTGTGAACAGGTTTAGGGTTTCCTTCTGCTTCACAGGTAAGAGTTACACTTTGCTGTACACCAACAAGATACTCAGTTTGAAATTTATTAGCAATAATTGTGGCTGGATCTGCATATCAAAATAGAAATAACAATCACATTAAAAGAACAGCATAGATCATTCTATAAAAATCTGATTGAGAAAATTGTCACCAGTCATCATCTATAGTCTGTTGTTCTGCAGTTGCACTCACTCTGACTTACCTGCTGGAAAATGTGTGAATATTATAAGATCTAGCTTACATGTTAATCACTTCTGGGAGTAAAAGGGTTAAGGTTTATTTCAAAGCACCTTATATACTCACAAGTAACATTCACATAAACTGCTTGGCTGTCTGGTTCACCAAAACCATTGTATGCTGTACAGTTGTATGTTCCTGAATCAGTCCTGCTGATTTTTGTTATAGTCAGCACCTTTCCTTCTTGCTGCACACCAGTATTTCCTTGGTTCCCTGCCATCTGTTTCACCCAGGTGATGTTTGGTTCTGGTCTCCCCGAGGCTTCACAAGTTAACTGCAAGTTGCTGCCTTCATGAACAGTCTGTGCACCTTTAATTCCAGTGATTTTTGCTGACACTAACAGTGATCAAACAAACACAAATAGCTTCAACACCTAATAATTGAAGATCATGTGAAATAAGCACAGTGTGAAATTAAAGCAATAACACTGTTTAAGTACAAGAACCTGGGCCTCCAAATAAGGAAATTAACAAGCCCAATTATGGCAACTAGAAACAGGAATATTCACCTTTTAGTTGCTGTGTTGGAAGTTTGTAACAATCAGGCCTGATTCAATTTTATTTTGATTGTACCTGCGTTTATTTCATCCTAGGCTGAGATGGCAATGATCTCAAATTTCAATTAAAGCTGACACCTAGGTAAAAAGTTGAACTAGGATCCAGGTGGGATTGGCGAGATCCCTCCACACAGTGTGGACCAGCCAACTGCATTTCCCACATGGGAATCAAAGATAATCCCCCCTGGGATCTTGCCTAAAAAGCAGAATTCTCGCATCCCACCAAGGATCCCTGGCGGGTTTGATGTGATCCCACCATTTGCACCTGGCAATCAAAGATAATCCACCTAGGATCCTGGCTTAAATGCAGGATTTACACATACCACCCAAGATTCTTGACAGGATTAATGCCCATCCCACTCAGGATCCCAGGTAGGATTTACACATCCAAACCCAGATTTTGATTGGAATTTCATGGCCAACTGAAATCCTTGGCATGATGTTTACATCCCACCCAGGATCTTATGTTGAATATTAACCCACCTGGGATGTGCTCATTCATCCCACCTGAGATCTGAGCAAGGATTTGCATCTCACTTGGGATCTTGGTTGTTGGCAGGATTCATGTCTCCTGCCCCGCATATTAGGCAAGATTTACATATCCTGCTTGCAATCAAGCATAATTCTGAACTCAGAATTATGTAGAAATTTAGACAATCAAATAAGGTGATTTTTGTAACTTAATCTTGCACAGATTTCAGGCACAAGTTGTAAGGCTGTGGTCTCTAAAATTCCACCCAGGACCAAGAGCCTCTATCAAATTCAAACATCTCTGGAAATTATAACTTAATAATTAGGATTCAAACTTATATCTTATCCTAACTATAAAAGTATTATTTGACAAGATTTAATTTATTTGACTGAAACTGGACTTAAAAATCTGTAAGTCTTCAAAATGTGGAAAACTAATAAAAAATTTCCACCAAGTTTGCAAATAATTATGTGCTTATAATTGTTAGCACTTCATTCCCACAAGTACTAACTACATACATAATAATTCTCTTGATGTTACTTGGTGGTATACAACGTGAAAGGAGCCTGACAAGACCCAAACAAGAATGGTAATTGAGCCTGACAAGAGCCACACAAGAACAATCATTCAGAACAGGAAAACGAGCCTGAAATTAGCTGGGCATTTAAGCCTAATCACTTATCATTCACATATTAAATAATCACAAAATAGTTTATTACTAAGCAAATCCTAATACACTTGTACACAAAAATACAACAAATGCACATTTCATCTGAAAATAAGGTGTAGGTGTGGAGAGATTCCACCTAGCTGCACCACAGTCATCTTCACACCAGAGAAGTTTCCTCCACCAATCAAAATTGTACGAGACTTATCTTAGGTTGACATGGCTTCATCTGCTGCTTTTGGAATTTGCTCGATCTTCTATTTTGAAACAAAGCAGTCATGCAGCCTGCAAATAGAAAGAGCTAAAGGTTACATTTTGGCAAACTGATTTACTACCGCTCCGTGAGACTGCAACCTGGTCCAAACTCTATCCATTCAATTGATTTATTCCATTCATGAAAAAGCTGATCATTACTCTCAACCATTTCAGTTGAACTCCTCATAACTACATAGGAACAAATGTGAGAAAAATTACCTTTAGTTACCTTTCCTTTGACCTTTAGGATGGTTGCTAACATTGGGCTTCTTCTCTACATCAGCACCTGACTTGGCACAATAATGCAAACCTTCTTTTGACTTCAAATTTATCCATTCAAAGTAATTAGGCATGTTACCACTCTTTAAGACTTTGAATCCCCAAAAGGGACTTTTCATGGTAACCATTGACAAAGAAGTGTGCAGTGACAGCTTTGTATTTCTGTTTGCGCGCCAAGGTTTAAATTTTTACATACTGCCATTGGACTTACTGTCGATTATGAACCTAACCAATAAAAATAAAGTTTGATAAAAGATCATTTGAAATTATTTTGACCTGTTGATGGTTAAGAGTCTGTCCACAAGAGGACCAGGCAGGCGTGACACATGCCATCTCACCGATTTCTCTCAAACTTTCACAGATGATTAAGATCATAAAGTTATTCAAGAGCTCAAAGTAGTTTGGGCTCCCGGTTAATCCTTGGGGTACAAGGGCTTTCACATCAAATCCCAGGGATAAAACCCCGAAATTAGCCCTAAAATTGCACTTCCAAAAAAGATCTCCCACACTGATAGAATGCGGTGGATTTTAATCTCATTTCATCCAACAATTTTTTGAACCTAAAGCAATCGAAGGTTTAAAGTTGGATTGATTTGAAATTATCCTCGCCAATCGAGAGTATTTCATAATCAACCATGTCACACGACAACTTTAAGAGACCGAAAATTAGGCTTTTTTAATTGCATATATCTCCAATGGGCAACGTTACATGTCGATCAACATGTAATCACAGTAAAACCCAATCATAGTGCTATGTTTCTGACGAAAAAAATTTTTGGCCTCCCTGAAATATTTGTGATCAGATTCCTCCGAAGTGCGTGGGAGGCAAAGTTGATTTAACCACTTTTTGACGACAAGCTGCTGGTTAACAAGGCGAATCAAATCGTTTAATGGTATATGTGACGCCAAATGTTTTGTTTTTCGGCTCTAAAGATATTAAAAGATGTTTAGTTGCATAGCTAAGGCGTTGAATTAATTGTACATTTCGTAGATATTGACCCAATTCACTGATAGTTACTTAAGAAGATCTCCTAGCGAATCTATTGACACCGACTCGTTTTTATATACTGAAAATCGACAGCTGAAAGCAAAGTATGCCAACTATTTTTTGTGAATTTTTTTCTTTTCATACTTCTTAAATTTATCTTCAAACATGGAGCGCGCTTAAAGCAATTTCCTTACCGAAGAAAAAACTGCCGTCATGTAAATTTAGGTGTGCGGCGTGACACGTGTTTCTGTTACATATACTTCAATGCATGAATTCAGAAATAAAATTCACTGAGCTCGAAAAAATAAAAGTCTCTCTTTGACAGGCAATCCATATTCGACTTAAGTTCAAGTTATTTTTGTTTACTGTACTAAAATCTAATGGCATGAGTCTTTCTGAAATCAGGTGAATCTAAAAACTATCGCCATGAAAAGTAAACAAAGATAAAAGAAAGCACGTAATCGATCAGTTTCCTTGCCACTTTGTGCTTGTATTCATCATAATTTTCTCTATTTCTATTCAACTGTGATGTGGGAACTAGGGTGATTTAACTAGACCCATGAAATTGTAGTTATTGCACTATTAGTTAGTATTACGCACTTTTTCCATTGTTTTCTTTTAGTTTCATTTAATTACATTTCATTTAATTCCATTCTTTTTCTTTTAGGTTTGACTACCACGCACTTACTGTTAGATACTATTTCACGGTAAATTATTATCTTCGCGCCATAATCAATCCTTTAAATTATGTTTTGTGGTATTATTAACCAATCCGAGAGTAATAAAAAACGGCATTCGAAGATTCATGTTTCGTATGCAATATTTTCAATTTTGAAAGAAAAGAAGTGCGAACGAAGTAACTGAGAACTTACTACAAAATACTTCAGTTGCTACAAAATTTTAATAAGTAGGGAAAGAGCTGCTCAAGTCTATATGCTAGATTGAAAGATACCCCTGTTATTTGTCACGTCATCTTTGACTGCTAGTTACATATCGTGGACTTCAGTTGCATACTGCATTCGAGAACAATACGAAGGTTGTGAGGAAACCAGATGGTATCAACTGTAAACACATATAATCACCTGAATTTGACTTCTTGTGAGTCAAATGCCAACTGAAGGTCTGCTATTACATTCCTAAGATCCTCGCATCGATCACAGTTGACCGTGTGCTGATGCGCACAGATTCCGTGGAATTCTGGATCGGAACTACTCAAGGCAAATTGTCGGCAGTGGTCAGGACAAGCACTTTCCCTTGCTAAGTGGATTTTGTAATCGGTCTTTAAATACTGCCTCGCACTCTTCAAGCGGCGTTTCATATCCTTCGTTCCTTCTTCTTGTAGACCTAAAAAGATATATATATATATATATATAAAACCGTGGCAGTTGATGCATGTAGTTCCAGATGCTATAAAACTGATATAAAAACATTCATTTACGGATAATAAGGGAATAAAGTATTTTTCAAACCTTTTATTACCAGGAAATTCCCAGACAGTTTTACGGTCTAATAAGTTGCTCTTTCTTTAGCATTTGCTAACTTCAACGATTTTACTTACCGAGTGAGCATAACCTTTCTGCTGTTTCTACTAATGTGGCAAAGTCACACACACCATCTGTTTGAATGCTATCCAGCCCTGTGAGCGATTTCTTTTTAGAAGCCGCGCATACCTTTTGAAAAAAGAATTCAACTGCAACGTTTGACGCATATCATGCCTGTTAGTCTATCTATCTTATTTTTGAAGGTGCATCACACAAATAGGATGATGAAGTTTACTTGTGTCTAAAACTATCTCGCACGAGGTGTCCTTGGTAAGGAACACCTACCTAGTGACATAAGTGTGAAAATAATAACATTATTGATGCAATATTTGTTTTCTTTAGATCTTAACATCGATCATAGGCAGCGATCTGTACATCGATCTCCTTACTAGTAGCGATGCTACTCCGGAGTTTAGGACTAAGGTACCTTAACGGAGTAGAGACGATGTTGAAATGTAGGGAGAGCAAAGTCGGTTTGTTTACTAATTGATAAGGATCAACGATGGAATTGCCTTAATTACGTATCGAGACTTTCTTCTATTTTCGAAACTGCTTACCTTCAGTATGTTGAACAGCGTCGATCGACCTAAAGGTTGAAATCCAGTCTCGGAACAGTACGATGTATACATGTACAGTTGGACAAGTCTCTATGCTATCACAGTTCTCACCACATTAGGAATTTCCAGTGTGTCACCATCGGAAAGTTTCAACTTTTTTGTTCCGTACGCGACATCTTGCAAAAAAGACGGACTAGAAACAAAATCAAGAAAGTGGTCAACCTTCGCTGGGTGAATTCTACTTCGCTTGATCTGTGGTGGTTCTATTTGTTGACCAGGCTCGTCAAGAAAAGCGTGTTTTCTTGCTTTGTCAATTCTCTATTTTTTAAGACCCGGAATTAAGGTCAATAATTCAGACCTCGAGTGGTCACAAACAAAAATAGAGAGTATCTGCTGTCTGGTATACCATGAGTTTTACGAGTCTTCCAAGAAGTTGATTATCTGGCCTGTTTCCATCCCTTCCACTGCTGTACCTCTCAACAACCCGATTGAAAAGCCAAGTGGACTGCTGTGGCGCAATTGCCTCCAGTACTGTCTCTACTGCTTGCACTGCTTTACGTTTGTAGTAGCGACTTGAGGAAGGGGACAAATTCAAAACATCTGTACAGAGCTGAGATCGAATGGGACTTACTCTTCCGTCCGCAGAGTTTCGGAGAAAGTTATTCGGAAAGTGAAGCCTATGCTGTACTTGAGGAGTTGGCTGTCATTCTAGCGACGTTTCGATCTCAGGTACTGATTCTTGTGAAGAGGACGAAAGAGCCTCTGAACTTGCATAATCTGACCCCACTAGAAGTTGCAGAGTTGATATTATCCCGGGACCGACCTCTTGTGCGGCGTATGAAGGTGCCTCAGAATTTACATCATCTGCCCCCGCTGGGAGTTGTGGGTTTGGTATTGCCTATAGAATTAAAAAAAAAAATTACATTACCGCAAAAATATAATATACTGCAGGTGCGTTCGTTTTCCCTTTCTTCAAGAAACCGAGGAAAAATGCAAAGAAGAAAATTTACCTCACTAGGCTGTTCTCGGAGTGATGAAAGAGTAAATCCAGGCTCGCTGACTGCAGTAGGATCAAGAGAGGGCTGAGTCTCAGGTGATGCGGGTTCAACGACAAGAGCAGCACCGTGTTCGCTGCGGCATAATTTGCAAGTACCTGTAATAGTTCGTAGCAGAAACATTAAAATATATTTTAAAAGGGTAAAGGAGAAGGGGTCCAACTACATAAATTAGTCGGCATTATATGTCTTTTTACATCGATTGCAAATAGCAGATTTGCAACAAAAAGAAACCCCTCTTACAGAATCATTGTCGTTGGCTGCGATCTTTTTACCCTTCTAATTATCAATTGCTTGTCAAACACTGGATGAGACACTTGCCTAGCTTCTTTTTTCAAGTTCGTCATTTGCAATCCTTGTTTTTAAGTTCACCATTCTTAACGAATAGCAATCCTTGTTCCGTTCTTGCATCTTTAGTGTTTTTCTGCCCTATAAAACGATCATTTCAAGGTTTCATTCTATATAAAAGCAACTCTTTACGACTGTAAAAATGACTCAAAATATTGTGACGTAGCTCCCTTAAGACCAAAAAAGCAAGATCGTCTAGCCAATACAAAACTTGAACCTGTTCTAAAGTCGAAAGTTATCGACTACCTTTTACCTTGTGTGCAAAGTAAATGGTCAAAAAATTATTTTTCAGTTCCCTGTTGAAACTTTTCTGTCACAAGAAGTGAGCAGTTATCGTCATATTGACCTGCGAAATGAACTATTTACAAATTCTGTTAATACCCTATCCAGTTTAAGTAGTTTCACTTAGTAAGAACAAGGAATACCACTGGTGTCTATCTGATTCTACAGGAGACATGATTCCAAACAGCAAAAAATGAAAACAAAACCATACCTGCACCGACGGGAACAAGAACTCTCCATTTCTCTAGAATCTCTTTACACATCTGTAGGCTTGCTCCTCTTTCTGGTTTTCGTCGCTTAATGCCATGCAGAGGATGGTAACATTTGAGACTTGGTCTCCACCAGGTGCCTAACGCAGCGCAATGCTTCGGACACACTGACATTTCGTCCCCCATCACATCAAAGAATCCCACTCTAGCTAAAATGAGGTCTTTCTCCGACCTAACAGATGTTTGGGCAACCTTCAGTTGCCGCAAATGAGATTTGATATCCCTCGTACAGGATGACAAAGGGAATAATTCATTCTTCCCTGGAAATCTCTCTGAAAAATCACAAGTGCTCTTGGAATGCGAAGAGAACGAACAAGACAATTGGGCAGCCATAGCTTTAAGTTGCCGCTCCAAAAAATCTACCAAGTAACTAGAAAAACTACGGCGAGACTTCTCTGGGAAGAAAAGACTACGTGCTATTTAGTTATCTTTGTTTATTTTTCATGGCTCTACCTCAAAAACAATCCTGCAATCAGACTTTACAAAGGTGAAATAAATTAAGTTTATTTAAAGTAGAATGTGGATTGACTTTCAAGATAGACGTTTATTTTTTTCGAGCTCTGGGAATTTCATTTCTGAATTCATGCAAGTACATGTGACGGGAGCACGTGTCACGCCACTCACCTAAATTTGCATGACAGCTGTTTTTTCTCCACAAGGAAATTACTTCAAGTGCATCCTAGGTTTGATAATAAATTTAACAAGTGTGGAAAGTAACAAAATGTGCAAAATATACCTCGCATACTCTGTTTTTAGCTGTTGACTTCCAGCATAAAAACACGAATCGGTGTAATTAGATTTACTAATAACTGTAAGTGAATTGTGTCAACATCTACGAATTAGTACAATTAATTCAGCGCCTTCACTATGCAGTTAAACACCTGTTAATACTTTTAGAGCCAAAAAACAAAACAATTGGCGTCACATATACCATAACACGATTTGATTCGGCTCATTAACTAGCAGCTTGTGATCACAAAGTGCTTAAATAAACATTGCCTGTCACGCACTTCGGAGGAATCAACATTGCCTGTCACGCACTTCGGAGGAATGTGATCACAAATGTTTCACAGAGGCCAAAAATTTTTTTCGTCAGAAACATAGCACTATGATTGGGTTTTACTGTGATTACATGTTGATCGACATGTAACGTTGCCCATGGAGATATTTGCAATTAAAAAAGCCTAATTTTCGGTCTCTTAAATTGTCGCGTGACATGGTTGATTATGAAATGCTCTCGATTGGCGAGGATGATTTCAAATCAATCCAACTTTGAACCTTCGATTGCTTAAGGTTCAAAAAATTGTTGGATGAAATGAGATTAAAATCCACCGCATTCTATCAGTGTGGGAGATCTTTTTTGGAAGTGCAATTTTAGGGCTAATTTCGGGGTTTTATCCCTGGGATTTGATGTGAAAGCCCTTGTACCCCAGGGATTAACTGGGAGCCCAAACTACTTTGGACTCTTGAATAACTTTATGATCTTACTCATCTGTGAAAGTTTGAGAGTTATCGGTGAGATGGCATGTGTCACGCCTGCCTGGTCCTCTCGTGGACAGACTCTTAATACTCAACTTACTATTAATTTTGTTCAGACTTGCAGGTACAGCTAAGCAATAGTAGTAGCCAGTGTTTATTCATTTATTTAATGTTGACTGGTTGGATTATCAGTCCAACACTTTGCCACTGCTGCTTTTATGTATTCCTTCAAATTAGGACAGGACTTGTTTTCTAGGCTACTGCATTTTTTAAAAAAGATCATACGGTGTTGTTCTCCCTGACCTTTTTCCTGCGCATTGTAAACACTTAAAGCTCTACCCTAAACACTGAGTTAAAATTAATGTTCTTTTTAAGTCATTCCATACCTGTAGGCCTCCTAGAAGGACCAACTATTAGATGTCCAGTACATATAAACACATAATAACTTGTCTGTGTCAAGAAAACCGACAGACGTAGACTAAAGATTGCATGTGACAGCGAAGTTTCGAGCAGTATCGACAAGATAATAACTGTCTTTTAGAAAAAAATAATTTGCTTGTCTGACTTGTGGCAGTCTCTCATCAGGCTCTGAAATCAGTTGCATTGGTAAGTAGTGCATGTCCACATAAAAATGTGTAAAGGTCTTTGTCAGGCTCTTATCCTGCTCTTGCCCTCCGAGACGATGATAGTGACGATGATGATTCTGAGGAGAGACCACAGAAGCCAACAAGAGCACAAAATAATAACCGAGGCTATCAACACGCTTTCATCCTATAGTCTGTTTGCTGCAGATGGAGCTGACGAGATTCGTCAAAACATGAGTCAGATCGCATACATCATCGAGAAAAACATTCGCAAATCTCAGAGGCAGCTCGCAATTGACAGCTTTCAGGCTAGTAAGCACCTTTTATATTGGTCACTGTTCTGCTTTTTGATTGTTCTTATGAAATTTAAAAAAAAAACTGTTTTGTTGATGAAAACATTTGAAATACGTTCAGGTATTACAAACTGTTCACTAATATCACGAAAATAGGGTAAATAAAGACAGTTATGCAGGGGTAAAAATTGCATATTTATTTTTGACCCCTATAATTCGAACCCCCGATAATTCGAACTATTTTGCTTTAATTTCCCTTGAGACTTCGAATTATCAGGGTCCAACTGTAGTTACACATCAGAGAAAAGAGACCAAATTGAATAAGCAACGTTTGTATTGAAATTAAGCTCTGTGGCCTGAGTGTCTGATACAAGTGCTATATGAGAACTTCTCAGAGAAATATTGGCATTTGTTGAACGATGGGCTGAAAAAGCTGCCTGGCCCCATGACATGCGAGGTGAAAGATAAAAAAGAAAGAGAGAGAGCAAAGTTACATGATAAAATGCTAATTGACTGCACTACACATTGGTCGTATGGGGCGAAAATGCATGTATAATGATTTGTTTGCTCTTTAACGGCAAGTAAATTCACTTTAAGTTAATGTGTACATGTATGAGCGTTGCAAAGTTGGGATTATTATTTGTTTGCTGTATTATGGCAGCTCTAAATCTTGCCTTTCATCCACCCTTATGGATGGGCTTCATGGCGATTTCATTATTTCAAATGTAAGAATGCAAGGGACCCAAAAAGGAAAAATGTACGTTACAATAAAACTTACATGTAAAACAAGAACTCCCCTAACCTAATACAAAGAAATTGTTTTGGAGAATTTTGAAACAAAGTGATTAAAGTTAACATTGATTTAAGAAAACGGAAAAATTAATAAATATGCCATGGTTTTCCCTGACATGTCAAGTGTAGCCTTGGACTTTAAAATGTTGTGCTTGGCAGCATTTTAAGGCTTTGGTAACAATTGTTAAGGACCTCCCAGTTTGTAAATAGCATACATTGAATAAGGAAAGTAACATTTCTAGAAATCAAGGCTGAAAAATTTTACTATTCCACCAATTTACAAGAAAAAGAGAAATATTGGCTCGCATCTTGTATCTTTTATTCAGGCATTGCATATCTTTTATTCAGGACAAACTTTCTAGTTGTCCTCACAGCAATGATCTCTGTCCCATGTTTATAAACTAAAGAAATTTGAGAAACCTGCATCGAAGTATTTGAAGGGATCTCAAAGGGATAAGGGTACAAAGAAATTTAGATTACTGGAATTAAGTTAACTCCATAACTTTGAGCATGCATGTGTGGTTAATACTGATGTACATGTGTAAAGCTCTTTACATGTACTTTAATTACCTCGATTAATGCCCATTGGTGCAATTGATTGTAGTAATTTTCCTTACCTACTACTTCCACTTGAATCATACGCTTCCAGTTCCCATTACTTAAAGTGCTCACCACACAGCTAAATGCTCCATTCACCTTATCATCAGCACTTGTAACCTTAGAAATAGTCAAAGCAACTCTTCCTGGGGGATTCCAATCCACATTGAAGCGATTGTGGAATGCAGCAGTTATCCCACCACTTCCTCCATTTGGCAAAAGTCTCACTATCAGATCAGAATTGAAGTTAATGTCCACTATAGTGATGCTTAGATCTTGAGTGAGACTAAAATTCCACACAAGTGTAGCAGCTTGTCCATCATGATGTTGTGAAATGTTTGGGGCGAATGTATCACTTGAACTTGTTGCTATTTCAACTGGAGGAGGTTTATACCAAGTAATTTGTGTGCCACCTACATGTGAAAATAGAACACAAATTAATAGCTATTTAAAAATGGCTACATTCTTAGAAAAACTACAAGTTGCAACAAATTAAGGAATACCTCTGAGATCAATTAAACCCTACCATGTCAACAAGCATGAAAAAGCACATTATTTTTAGAGGGGTTTCAATAAGGATCAGGCACTGGGAAAATTGATTGGCTGTGAAGACAATTCTACCTGGCTGCTCTTAAAAGGTTAACCAAAAGAACACTCTCAGTTACTACCCTTGCAATAATCATCAGCAGCAGTAACAAACAGAATTATAAAAATTATATGAATTACGTTTCCAGATGGGACTTGAACCCACGACCCTCCGTGATCTAGTCGGATGCTCTAACCACTGAGCTACAGGAGACTCTATGGTGAGCAAGGGTCAATTAGTGGGTATTGACTGGAACCGCATCACGCGGCTACACAGCCAAACATCAGCTAGCGCATAGAAGCTCACTAACAGCATCACGCTGTCACATTAAAGCATCACATGCATGAAAGCATCACATGCATTAGAGCATCACATGCATTAAAGCATCACATGCAGCCAACCAGCCTCCAAAGTGAGCATGTAAAGATGAAATAAACAATTTTTTTTTTTTTTTTAAAGTCGAGTTTCCAGATGGGATTTGAACCCAAATCATATCTGGAAACTCAATTTAAAAAAAAAAAAAAATTGTTTATTTCATCTTTACATGCTCACTTTGGAGGCTGGTTGGCTGCATGTGATGCTTTAATGCATGTGATGCTTTAATGTGACAGCGTGATGCTGTTAGTGAACTTCTATGCGCTAGCTGATGTTTGGCTGTGTAGCCGCGTGATGTGGTTTCAGTCAATACCCACTAATTGACCCTTGCTCACCATAGAATCTCCTGTAGCTCAGTGGTTAGGGCATCCGACTAGATCACGGAGGGTCGTGGGTTCAAATCCCATCTGGAAACTCGATTTTTTTTTTAAAAAAATTGCTTATTTCATCTTTACATGCTCACTTTGGAGACTGGTTGGCTGCATGTGATGCTTTAATGCATGTGATGCTTTAATGCGACAGTGTGATGCTGTTAGTGAGCTTTTATGCGCTAGCTGATGTTTGGCTGTGTAGCCGCGTGATGCGGTTCCAGTCAATACCCACTAATTGACCCTTGCTCACCATAGAGTCTCCTGTAGCTCAGTGGTTAGAGCATCCGATTAGATCACGGATGGTTGTGGGTTCAAATCCCATCTGGAAACTCGATTTAAAAAAAAAAAAATTGTTTATTTCATCTTTATATGAATTACAATGACAAAAAAAAACTAGGTATTAAAAAATTAATGCACCAATTAAATGAATATGGGTTTGGATTTAATGGGAAGTAAGGGTTCTAGATGTACACTGTAAAAGAACTCCACGCTTTAAAAAGGTTTGAAATCTTCCCACATGAAAGCAGGTATTGATTCCCCTATTCACGTGGCTGAATTTTCCTTAGTAATCACAATTGTAGCCACATGAACTCTGGGCTTGGACCTCAAATTACACCTGTAAATAATTTTTTGCAACATGTTAGGTCTTGTCAAAATTCTTGAATTATCTACTCCACAGGAAGGGATAGGTCTTGAACGTCAATGTGCTTACTAAGGTTTTTTCAATCATCTAATTACTGTTGATTGCTTCCCATTTACCACAAAAAGTTGGTGTGAAGCCCCTGGTCTTGAAATGTACATTTAAGGGATAGAGCTTGAAAATCTTTGGTGAAAGTTTTTACAGCTTTGTATGGCTGGATTGAGGGATTGGAATTTTGCCCTTTGAGATCCAGTATTAATTAAGGGATGGCTGAAATAGAAACTCCCTTAGTTTGATTTCATTACACACACAATGTATATACTAAGCTGTTTTTTCCCCACTGTCTTGCAATATCAAAGAACATATGTGGCTGCTTTTTGTTGATATTCAAGCAATTCTTATTTGATTTTATTACATGACTCAGGCAGTCAGTGGGCCAATAACTAAAATCAACCAATCAAACTCTATTGATGGTCAATATTCTCTCAGTATTGGAGCAGGCACTGTCCCAAATGGTCCCGAATGATACCACACTTGTGTCCCTTTGAACTTCACTCATATAATAAATCTCTTATTAACCAAGCTTGCTCGGGACCATACTGGAAGAATATCGGCCCTCAGTCATTTTTGTATGGACCTTGCTGCGCTCGGTCTGTACTGTCAAGACCTCGCGCTGACATTCTCCCAGTACGGCCCTCACGCTTGGTTAATAAGATATATGTCTCTCTAATGTAACCAAGGCTGAGTTGGGCAACTCCCTCTAGCCTCCATAAATAATTCACACATTGATTACCTACAGTCAATGCTCAATTCTTTTTTTTCTGGTGGTTAGGAAAAGAAATCAAGTGGTTTAAAATACATATAATTATGTTATTCACCAGACAGAGGTCTGTATTGGGAAAAAGTGTGCCTAAGGTCTTGAATTCCACCCATTACTCAAGACAGAGGGCACAGTTATTCCAGTAGGAACCAACCTAAGCTGGCAAATAATATTTGAATTTTTTCTAACAATTAAAAAGAATGCTTGCTAAAAGAACCAGCATGAATTTAGGGTTAAAATTAGGAGTTTGACTGTGAGAAGATCCTCCATAAACTTAACAATTTTTTGTACGAATATTTAACTTGTCTTTTTTGCCATGAAAAACTTTTTTTCTGAGAAATTAGGTTAAAAACAAGGATGCACATTATACTGGCCAGGGGTAAATACAGTACTTACAGCAGTTTGCACATTTTTAGGATCTCCTCTAGATTACATCACTTTCTTTTTGGATCATTACTAGTAGGTTCCAACATTTAAAGTACCACATTTAAAAAAAACTTTCAGTTTTTGACAATCAGTACAGTCACCTTTTTAATTCTTTGTTTGTTAAATGTTTCTGTTCTCTTCTGTTTTGTTCATTTTAGGTATAGTACATAAAGTGCGAGTTGTTCTCTTTTTTTAAACACTGCAAACAGTCAATTGCTTGCTTGACAATTATACATGTGCAGTTGTAAATTATGTTGTAATACAGGGCTCAACACTAACTTTTTAACTTACTAGCCAAGTGGCTAGAGACATCTTACATGTTACAACAATTGCAGTTTGTTTAATAGCCAAAATGGCCTAGCAGAAATCAAACACCTAGCCAAAACTGAATTTCTACTAGTCTGTGGCTAGTTGGCTACCGTTAATGTTGAGCCCTGGTAATATGTGATATACATGTAGTACACTGAGTGTAATGTCTGTTAGTTACGTCAGTTTTGGTAAGTGATAATAATTGTTCGTAATAGTTATGCAAGTAATGCTAGTTTTGTAATTTGGATGAAACAAAATAAACACTAATGAAATAGAAGAAGATAAAAAAGGGGTTTAGTTAAGTGAGAGTTTATGTATTTCCAGACTTAGAGATCCCTAATGGGCCTTCAATGAAAGTTTGAAGTCGTGGGCTGCTTCACCTGACATTACTAAAACCAAATTGTTTCCCTTCCCTCCCCTTGTGTGTGATTGTGTGTGACTTGGTGATTGTTCTGAGTATAAGCCTGAATTGGTATTTAAAATGTATTTGGATGTAGGATATGTTTTCAATAATTATTAATTTTTGTCCCTAGAAATTTTGACCTTCACTGTAGCCATTCAGTTTGTAATCTGCTGTTAGCTCAAATGCCAACACATTCATTGAAAAACTATGCAGTAATTACTCATGTCTGGTAAATGTTAAGTACTACATGTATCTTGAGGAAATGAGAATGTACATGCACAATTAATGGTGTACATGTGCTAGTTATCTACATTACTGAAGGTTTCCAAGTAGCTTCTATCAATACCTATTAGTAAACAAAAATAGCTTCAGCTTTAATGGCTAAAGCTAAAAAACAGCAAAGACCAGCTGTTACCCATTCCCCTCTTCACTCAGTTCCTGAATTATTCTCTAAAATCTACTGCTATTTTACTCCTCAATTATGAAATGAGAGAAAATTCCACTTGTAACTCAAAGTTCCATCCCCTTTTTAATAAAAATTGGAGTGGGTGGTTAGTTAGCCAGCACTATCAATCCATTGAAAAGCCATTCAATAAGACCATTTATATTATCATAACACTTTATGGACCTGTTGAAGTAGTGATAATTAATATATTAAATGGGTAAGAATCTGTAGAATTAAATAGCCTGTCAGAGAAATTAGGTTGACAACCTATGGTCAAACTACAGTATTAAGTAGGTACACGTGTATGAGAGTCAACCACAACTTTTGTAAGTCACAATCTACAATCTTCTAACAAGGAAAAAGATAGACAGTCAAAGACTACAAGTGGTTACTTGTATACCAAAATTTTTACAGCATTGAAAAGAACTAGAGATTACTTAAGTATTTAATGATGCTAAAAGGTAAACTGCAGCACATTTGTCTCACATCTAAAACAGAAAACCTGCTGCATCCATATATTTATGACTACCCTGTCCCACAAGAGAAAGACGATTCTAGAATACTTTTCTAATTGAATTTGACCACAAATAAAATGGTAGCAAATGATGATAATATCAACAATAACAATTACGATAACAATCATCTAGTTTTATAATAATAATTTAAAAGGTCTAGCTCGAAAGCCCCATGGTTCCCCAAATTCCCCGGGGTTCAAAAATGATTACTCATCATGCTCCTTATAATTGTAACTGTTAGTTTTACTTAGTTTTCCAATTTCATTACGATTCCATTTCTTAGACTTTTGTTTCATATAAAAAGGTATTTGGGATGTACCGTCCATCTTCATTTTAAGGTTTTCTGCCATTCTGCCCATCCACCTTTCGTACGATATTTCATAGCTTGCTCGCTCTGCAAATTTAGCGGCCCTTTTACAACACAAGTTACTAATTTGAACATTAAAAAGTACAATTAAAAATGAAAAAAATGTTTACTCAAAGCCTCTATAATTTGCAGAGCACATCTACTGAGATACTTCTGCAAGGGAAAGTGTTTGGCAAGAGTTCCATATAACTCCATACATTAATTATGCATAGAGTGTTGCAAAGAAACCTTTATATTTACTTTTTATGAAACGAATGCATAATTAATGTATGGGCTTATATTGAACTCTTTCCAAAGTTTTGATTTCAATTACGTGTATGCGCCGATGGATGCCTCAGTGAAATTATTTTGAGATTATATCTCCGGATTAACGTAGTTCACTGATTTAAACGGTTAATTGCTCTCTATGAAAAACTGTCAAACACTTGTGAAAAACTTTTGTGGCTGGTATATATTACTCTCATCAGATGAAAAACCTTCCCTTCAAGTTATATGGTGCATTGATCAGTGGAAATTCGATCTTTCTAAATTTGCTGACGTTCACAAATTTATCCCTCGTAACACAACACATACTGAATCAGTAGCAGTAATAGCCAAACGTGCCTAAATCACTTTTCCTTCTTATTGAGTTTTGCGAGCATTATGCAACTACATGAATTGCGTGGCAGTTTACAAAAAGAAGTTTGAGTTGTGAACTGAAGCTGTTGTAAGTATGTTTGACTCGCCAATTCACAGAACTGCGTTCCTTTCCCAACCAAGGTATAATTAAGAGAAGATACTCGCCTGCTTTCCAGACAAGAAGCTGAACATCAACGAGCAAAAACGAATACCATATTACTGAGAACAACTCCATAACTTGTACTCATCAAGAAGTCTTTTTACCACGGTTTCTAGTGGAGGAATAAACAGGGAAGTATGCTGATCGCTAGAACAGTTTGACTCTCATTTTATAGCATTGGAGCCCGCTATGGCCTTTGGCTGCAGCTTGTGCATATCCAATAAGGGTACGTCACAGGATGTGCTATGAAGTGTCCTCATTACCAACAAGCCGGGTGGGGATGTCACTAACAAAAATAATTCAGATCTCACATACTGTCTCTTGCCTCTTATTTCCCCAACTAAAGAAAAAAAAAATTTCCATTAATTGATTACCCGGTCAGATTTCCTGCGAATATTTACACCTGTCAACATTTCCGCGAATTCTTCACATAATTTATCAAGTTTCAGTTTCAAGTATAAAAATCAGCAGGTGTCACGCCACCGCGTACATCCCATAATGCACCATTACCATAATATCCTCTATCCACCGAACGAAGTGACTTTTTTAACAATCTTTGTCCATATCTCACCGACCTCTCAATAAGACTGAAGCAAGGTTCAAGTGAGCGCAGACGATTATTTGTCGTTGTACAGACTGCAACAAATGATGAACTTTTATGATGAACTTTATTCCTGTGTCAATTATAAAATAGCAGAAATAAAACCACTAAGTAAATACACAACAAGATAATTTAAATAAATAATAAATAACTGAGTATTAATATACGATTAAATAGCATAAAATATACGAATAAATAGCATAAAATTTGTGGTCAGCAGAATTAGGCTAGGGGACCTTAAGACGTGGGGGGGAGGAATAGTCTGAGCCTAACTAAGATATAACTAAGAATCATGCACTGCAAAGACGTGGGGGGGGGGAATAGTCTGAGCCTAATTAAGATATAACTAAGAATCATGCACTGCAAACCAAGTAGCCCACACAGCCACCATCGTCCATTAACATTTCCAAATCCATTCCTTTTAAAACCCTCTATTGAATTCAACGTCCTTATACGGGAAGATAGCTTAGCCCATAGCACAGGTCCTAAATACCTAAGGGTATGCCTGCCATAATTGATAGAGTTAAATCTTGGAATAGTAAATTATTTAACTCTTAAGTTATACACTGTATGATTTGCCGAAAATAAATCTTGTATATAGTTTGGTGCTAGCTTAAATTTTACTTTAACCTTAAATTTTACATAACACACCATTCCAAGATGGCGGTCGGTTGTGGGTTAATGTGGCTCCAGAGTCCCTTGAAGTTTTTTACTTTCCTGTTACTTTTGGCGTCTGTTCATTTCTTAAACTGGGATGGTGTGTCTGTGAATCAACTGCCTGCTGAGTCCTTCAGTGTACAATATGCCTTTCATGGTTTTAATCCTTCGAGAATCGAATCATCAATGCGACCAAACACTCGCAGGAAACATTATCTTTCGAACCGTTTTCCGAATGCTACGGATAACTCCCGCAATTTCCAACTCACACGGCGAGTAATATTAAGTGGTGATGTTGAGGCAAACCCTGGCCCAAATGAAGACATTGCTCAACGGAAAAGCAAGCAAATCAATGTACAGTGTAAAGGTAAAACGAATGTTGGCCTGAAGATCTGCGAGTGGAATATCAACAGATTGATCGATTCCAAGTTTGAACAGATAAGACATTTCTTA
>NC_142525.1:15192315-15194815 GCF_964205215.1 Stylophora pistillata
ATATCTTACTAGACGCTCCGACGAAGGGCTAACGCTCGAAACGTCAGCTTTTATAGCCGTAACGGTGGCCAATTTACCATTTCAACTCTGTTGATATATTCAAATTATTATAATTATCTTACTAGACGTTTTGTTGTGCAGTATCGCAAAACTACAAATAACGAATAAAAATACTCAGCGATACTACACAACAAAACGTCTTTATAATCCAACACGCCAAATTATTATTCAGTGCGGGTGAATTTCGCGAATATATCTAGAGTACAAATACCGCGTGATATTTGTGCTTGTGTAGAGCGTTATTTGCACTCTCCGAAGCACAGTTGAATGGTAATTAGGAGGAAGACTGAATGAGTATCATTTATTTGCTCCAAGAACCCCACAATTCTGGGAAAATGTTGGGTCTGTGACTGGTTACATCCTGTGTACTGGGAACTATGCCATTTTTAAACAAGTAGGAAAATAAACTTCAATGTGCACTATTATAATGGGAAGGTGGTATTGAAGTAAATACATGCATGCTGATTTGGTTCATAATTGTTCAATATTTTGCCCTACAGACCATTTCCACTTAAAAGATGGTAACCCGTGTATTTTTTGTTTTGAAAGGCACCAAATGTAAAGCCCTATGGAGGAATATTGGCCCTTAGATGTATTTGCAAATACCTTAGGAAAATATTCTCTAACGTAGCCTTCGGGCTTGGTAATAAGTTATTATTTGCAGTTATAGCTGAGTTCATTTGCTGCAATGACATTAACAAAATGAACAAGAGATAGTTGATTTCATTTTAATAAATTTAATTTAAATTTAGGGTGATGTGGTAGGCATGGCAATCCTGTCCACTGTGGTGGCCACATCCGCCACGGCTACCACAGCCCCCTCTCTTCCCTCTTCCTCCGCACTTAAAACACTCTTTCTGAATCCCTGTAAGGAAAAAAAACACAAGTTAAAAGGTTTGACAAGAGAACACCCTTAGAAGGAGATGTTACCCAACTGACAACTATACCAAAAAGGGCTAAATGAATAACCCTATAGTATCCCAAATCTCTACTTGTATGATAATAGTTCTTACTCTTTCCTAGAAATGCTGGCATACTGCAGCTTCTGTTGTAATTGGAAATAAAATATTTGTGTTTTGCAAACTGAGTTAGTACAATAGACCTTCAAGGGCTTTTTTTAGTTGATCAATATTTAATTTTAATTTGTTTGTCATCAGTCAAAAATACTCACATGGGTAAATACCTTTAAATATATATATATTTTCACCTTTAAATCTTTCAGAAATTATCTTTATCTACTATGTGAGAATTCTTCGGAAAAAGAATTTATTTCATGCATATATTGAGATTGACACTGTGATGTACTACCATTTGTTTCTCTGATTGGACAAACAATGTATTTTGACAGTCATTCACTAATCCCAGCTTAATTCGTTAGTCAGTAAGAAAAATCTCCATATGTATTAGATACAAATATCATGAAAGTGCTTTTAATTAACACCATGAAAGTACTTTAACAATTTTAATTCACTTGCTGCGCTACATAAAAAAACTCACTCGTTCAATGCCTTCCCTTGTTTGTTTTTTTTTTTTAATGCAAACTAACCTGTTTGTGTGCACTTTACATGGATTAATCTCTACTTGTTACAGATTGACAAATATTGTTTTTAAAATTTAATTCATTTTTGTATGAGCTTGACAAATTCAAGATTTTCTAAATACTTTGGAAAATAATATTTTTTAGAATAAATGTAAAGCTAGTTTACTGTACTGTAGCTTGCTAGGTCACTACCTGCTATCCTTTCCTGTTTTGTGTCCAATTGGCTACCAGTGTCTTTGTTCTTGTATTCTATTTTACTAAGAAAAATATTATACTTGGTTTGAACAGGTTTATTAAAGATACTGCACAACTTCTATAGCTATATAGGAAAAGGTTTCTTTGCACTGACAATACTGAACCAAGTGATAAAAACATTGCAAAGTGATGAACTTCTCTTTCTTCATTGAAAATGGCCAAAAAAAAAACCGCTAATCCAACATGAGTTCATACTGCTTAGACTTTAACAGAAGAATTTTACTTCAATGAGGCTATGATGTCACTATTCCAGCTTCTAACAGAGAGGAAAGACTCCAAATTGTTTACAGATGCATGACATTAATCTTGTTGAAATGATAGTAATTAATACAGAAAAAAAAGACAATATTTCTTTGCAGTTTACACTTACCTTTAGTGATTCTGGGGATTGGAGGGGGTGGTAGAGGCAGATCAGCATCAACATCTGTGGTATAAACAGCAAACTTAGGTAATTGCCCATTAAAAATAAAAAGATCTTTATTCAGATGGCAAACAAAAAACAGTGTGCTATCCAACCACAACTTTGTTGTGCAGACTTAAATAGGAACATCCTGTTGCAAGGAGGCAGCAGTGTCACTATTCCAACTTCTTACAAATATAAAGAGCAATGACTAAAAATTGTTTACAGATGCATGGCATTTTGTG
>NC_142525.1:15202315-15227315 GCF_964205215.1 Stylophora pistillata
ATAGAGACAAAAAACAAACAATGTAGTTTACATAGCGTTCATTTACATTTTCATCACACTGTTTGAAATTCAATAGCATTCTGAGACAGCATTAGTATGAATAAGACAATCATTTATGCGCTTGTACAAAGAATTGAGCGTTTTTTATCATCAATATTCACACATCGAACTTCAATTGAAAAACACTTATTCCAAAATAATTTTGTTTTGAATTTCAGTTCACCTTTCAAAAACCTCTCTATTCAAACGCTTTAGCAGATAGGTCTGCATAAAGCGGTATCATTGCATACTTTTAGCCGCGGTCACAGTATCGATGTGACAGTGCAGAGCAGTATTTTCTTGTAATGAACAGCAAAAGGTGTATATGACATCTACGAAGGTACCTGTCAACAAGAAGTTCTTATAGAAATTGTTAAAATCTGTAAAACATTTTTGAAAAAAAAGAACCGCGGCCAATAAAAAGGGATTGTTCATCTCTTATCTACGTGTTTTATTTTCTGTTGTAGTTTCATTTGAATGTTCTACCCCGAGAGATGTGTTCAATTCCATCGTACCCACCAGATTTGTCACACTCTCATTTGTTGTCCACTCTTTGTCCACCATTCGCTCCGACAAAGGGCTAACGTTCGGAACGTCAGCTTTTGTAATCGTTACGGTGGCCAATTTACCACTTCAACTTTGTTGATATATCCAAATTATTTCGTTACTCCCACCGACGCAGCCCCAAACAGTTTCTTTCGAAACTATCAGCCTTTATCGTTGTCCACGCAGTTGTAAAGAGATAGTTACATCTGAACTGAAAGAACCCCATCGATGTCATTATGGCAAGTGTCACGTCTGTCACGAAAAGTTGCATCTGTTGAAACATCAATGCTTCATACAGCAGATCGATCCTAAAGACGATGGGAAAAAGAAAAAGAGTAAGAAGCAGCTCCTTAAACATCTAAAGATTAAACCTAGTGCCTCTGTCTACGTGGAACCCCCCGTATCTGTCTACGCCGACTTTGAAGCCATGCCGTCTCGACCAATAAGACCCTCGTTCCCATCATCTGGTATGTGCTCTCACCTCTCTCTCGGAGACTTTCTCTCGTTTTTACAGCTCTGAATGCACAGCCGAGTTCTTAGCGTTTCTCACTGACTTGGCCGTAAACGAATTTGGCGAGGAACGTAAAGTGATTTGCATTTTTCACAATTTGAAAGGGCACGATGGCGTCTTCTTGCAACATGAACTTCTCCGAGAAGACAGACGTATGGAAGACATGGTCTATGTGGTTATCAAGGTCCTTTCCTTTCGTGTGGGGTGTATCACGTTTAAAGATCCTTTTTGTTTCTTGCTCATGTCTCTGTCTGCGTTTACCTCCACCTTTGATATTTCTGGATTGAAAAAAAGGATTTTTTCCCCATCTCTTCAATACTCTTGAACATCAAGAGTGTGTGGGGTGTCTGCCTGACGTCACTTACTACGATTCCGAAGAGATGTCTGCTTCGAAGAAAAAGGAATTTGAAACGTGATAGGCGTCTCAAGAAGGAGTAGCGAAATAATTTGAGTATATCAACAAAGTTGAAATAGTAAATTGGCCACCGTTACGATTATAAAAGCTGACGTTTCGAGCGTTAGCCCTTCGTCGGAGCGAAAGATGAAGGGCTCCGACGAAGGGCTAACACTCGAATCGTCAGCTTTTATAATCATAACGGTGGCCAATTCACCATTTCAACTTTGTTTATATTCTCAAATTATCAAGAAGGAGTAGTGTTTCATCTCAAAGACGATTTAGTGGCGTACTTGAAATCGGACGTGGCCCTTCTCAAAGCCGGCTGTGAGAAATTTGTCACCGAATTTCGAGTGAACGGATTGCAGGTTTTGACCCTTATGAAAAATGTATCACGATTCCTTCTGCCTGCAGTCGTTATTAGCGAAAATGTCATCTATCTTCGAAGAGTGTAGCAGTAGAACCCCCTCGTGGATGAAATGGTGCCCAATCAATCATTTGAGAGTCGCCTTAGAATGGTTGCTTTGGAACGAACACCAACTGTCACACACTTCTTCTTCTACACCGCTTATTCAACACGTACGTAATGGGGGAGAACAGAGAATTGCAGCCACACCTTTTGCATTGCCTATCACGTAGATGGTTTGGATCGTACCAACCACACCGTCTAAGAATTTCATGAGTGTCTGTATCATGGGTGTCGTCAACGCTTTCCCGTTCGAACCCGATACTTCTTTGCCTCCCCCCGACCATGCCATTGAAGCCTTGTATCAGGCCACTCTGCAAAAGACCAAGTATCTAAGAGCTATGGGATATATCTAGGACTGGGGTCTAATGGCGGACGAACGCGTCTCCATTAGGCTCTCGATATGTTTTTGTTTACTGGCCGCTACACCCTGCTTTAAGTCATCTGCTACACTCGAAGAGCATACTAAAAACCTAGCCAAAGCAACTACACTCGCTAACGAACACCGGACACTCAAAGTGCAGCGTACACACAGGATTAAAACACCTTTGGTTAAATTCACCAAACATGGCCTAGTGGTGTTACAACTACCCGAACCTTCAAGTACCATTCGCTTTCCTAGCGCAGAAGTCATCCTACAAAGCGGAGATGTTCATCCACAGCCCGGATCAACGTTAAACCACCATCATAACGACGTATCGGAAAATACACGCCGTGTGATATATTCATCTTCTCAATTGATTCACTACGGCAAAAACACCAGCAATCCACCGATCGACCAAGATTTAAAATTCCATCTACAAAATCTCGGGATTTGGAACTCCTGCAATTATATTAGTAACCCTAGAACTCTTAGCATCAAGACAATTACTCATTCTAGACGCAATTCCAGAAAAAAAACCTCCCAAAGGCTAACTTCGGCAGGATCGAATGTTAGTAACTGTGTTGTTATTTCTCCTGGCAAACATGCTAATATACAGAGAGTATTTCCCGTGAGAATTACCGAACGTGTTCAAGCTTTTAAAAGACGTAAAGCCCCATCCGTACGTGTTATCAAGCTAACACCTTTGGCGGCCCCTGCCCTAAGCAACACGCACAGCAGCATCAGCAGTGGCGACAGCAACAACAACTCGATGGCTGGTAAGAAAGCGATGCTACCAAGCCTTTGCTTATTGAACGCTCGTTCCCTCTTTCCCAAGCTGGACGAATTAACAGCATTACTGGCAACGAAACCAGTCGACTTAGTCGCTATCACAGAGTCGTGGCTGCGTAGTGATATCGATGACAGCCTCTTGTCAATGAGTGCTTTCAATCTTTTCCGTAAAGATCGTGTAGCTGGCCGAGGTGGCGGAATCTGTGTTTATTTGAACAATGTGATACCTTGTAAGCGGCGTTTGGACTTAGAAAACCCGAATTTTGAATGCCTATGGCTTACTTTGCGTCCCAGACGCCTGCCAAGACCTCTATCTGGCATAGCTATTTGTGTTGTATATCATCCTTCAGGTCGACCTGCCGATAGTCACAAAGAACTGAATGACTATTTAATTAATACTACTGACCGTCTGCGTAACGAACACCCTGATTATGGTTTGGTCCTTCTTGGCGATTTCAACGATTTTGATTGCAGTAACTTGGTTACTCATCACAGTTTAAAGCAAGTCGTCCAACAACCTACCAGAGACTCTGCTATACTAGATCTTATACTAACGAACATGCATAATTTGTATAGCAGTCCAACTACTCATGCCTCGCTAGGCTCAAGTGATCCTAACATCGTACTCTGGCATCCAAACCAAGTGCACAGGCGATCCCCTGGGGTTAAATCCACTAAGCGCCTGATGCGGCACTACCCTCGATCTGGAATCGACGCCTTTGGAAGATGGGCTACCACACATGAATGGTTCATCGACCTTGGACCCAGCCCGTCTGTTGACGATCTAGCATCCTCGTTTACTATCCAACTAACCGACGCCATTGATCGGATCCTCCCCGCAAAGACCATCAAGCTGCATCGAACAGACAAGCCATGGATAACTCCTGAACTCAAGCTCATGATTAAAGACCGACAGAAAGTATTTCACAGCGGCAACATCCCAGCCTGGCGCTCTTTGAAATACAAAGTCCAGCAAGAAATAGCGAAGAGGAGAAATTCCTTTTACAAGAACAAAGTACAACACCTAAAGTAAGATGACTGCCGCAAGTGGTGGAACTTTATTAACCAAATGTCTGGCAGATCTGAAAAGCCATCCCTTTTTTCACTGGAGCGTGACGGGAAAATCATGAGCCAACAAGAACTTGTCAACAGTTTAAATCGATTTTACGTTTCAGTTAATGCGGACATACCGCCACTTGACAGTAATCTACTACAGCTTTCCTCCTCCTTGCTGAGGCAGAAGTCCCATTTGTGCAACCCCACGAAGTCTGCAAGAAGTTACTTGCCATAAAAGCCTCCAAGGCCCATGGTCCAGACAACGTACCCTGTCGCATTGTTAAAGAGTTTGATTACGAACTAGCTCAACCTATCACCACCATCTTTAACACATCACTCCGATCTGGCATTGTACCAGCAGCCTGGAAAGAATCTAATATAATACCCATCCCAAAAGTACAACCACCTATGGATGAAGGCGACACCAGACCTATTTCGTTGACTCCCTGTCTGTCCAAAGCTGTTGAGGACTTCGTAGTTACATGTTCATTTGACGATGTCAAGGATAAAATCGACCCAAATCAGTTTGGGTGCCTGAAGGGAACCTCAACAACGTATTGTTTACTGGACATGATTCACACCTGGCTTACGTACCTCGACTCACCCGGGCGACACCTCCGCCTTTACTTTCTAGACTTCTCTAAGGCTTTCGATCCAATCGGGTACAACGTACTGATAGAGAAGCTTCTGGGCTTAGGAGTTCGCATATTTTTAATACCGTGGCTAATAAGCTTCCTGACTAACCGTCGACAACGCGTTAAGTTACCTGGCTGCATCTCTGACTGGCTTCCAACAACAGCCAGCGTCCCCCAGGGAACAAAACTCGGTCCAATACTGTTCTTGGTGATGATAAATAACTTGAACATCTCTGATCCTGAATCCTACACTTGGAAGTTTATAGATGATGTATCGTTGTCTGAGGGGCTCGTAAGGAACAGCACCTCAACCATCCAAACAAGTCTCGATACTATCGCCTCTTGGAGCTCCAGTAACTGGATGAAACTCAACGCTAAAAAGTGTAAAGAAATGCGGATATGTTTTCTCTAGGAACCCACAGAACTTCATTTGAAGATCGGCGATCAACAATTAGAGCTTGTAACTTCACACTAAGTACTTGGCCTGGCGATTCAGAATAATTTAAAATGGAACAATCACATTGAAGCTACTGTCACCAAGGCTTCTAAACGCCTACACATACTCAGAGTACTCCGTCGAGGGGGTGTGGAGATGAATGATTTAACCACTATCTATATCTCCCTGATACGATCTGTTCTTGAATATTGCTGTGTAGTATGGTACCGCGCCCTCCCATCCTACCTCTCACAATAGCTAGAACGAGTACAGAAGCGTGCTCTCAAAATCATAGTACCTACTTTATCTTACCCAGAGGCTCTGTAATTCCTTAATTTAAGAACATTAGTTGAAAGACGTAGTGAACTCTGTGTTAAAACTCTTGAAAATATCTAAAGAGGAGAGCCACTTTTTAAACATCTCCCGAAAGAAAGAAAGCAGGTGCATCAATATAAATTGAGGAACGCTAGCAATTTTTCAGTGACTAAATGCAGGACCGAAAGACTGCACCGCAGCTTTTTCCCAAGGACTATTTTAGCCTTCAACAAATAATAGTTTCTTTTTATATATATTTGCACACCCACATAGTTAAATGTTAATTTTTAATTATTTGATTAATTATCTTGTATTTCTAAACCCATTGTAGCCTAGTCCCTATCCACGCATGTAATTTTATATATTCGTTAAATAATTGTAACCACATTGTAATTCAGATTTTCTGCGAAAGTGTGAGAAATAAACTTATCTACCTACCTACCTACATACCATTGTCGAAATGTGGGAATGTGAGAGGAAATCAAAGGTGAGTGCCTCACCCGAGATTCAAGCGTTTCTTTCTTCTCTTGACATGGTACTACCTCTCAATCCTCGGGATGCATTTTTTGGGAGACGTACCGGTGCTGCTTCGCTTTGTTACAAAGCGGCCGAACCCAAGGGGATGAAATACGTCACGCGAACGTCACTTCCGAATACCCTTGGGTGAACAAGTATGGTATGTACCCAGTCGGACATCCTACCATTCTCTTTGAACCCGAGGATCACGTTTCCTTTTAGTCGGACCTGTGTGGAGGAAGAGGGCGTGAAACCCATGTTGGAGAGAAACATGTGCTGATCTCACACGGAGAAGCAACGCATGTTGCGTGGTACGTGGTGTACTATAGAAATCTTGAAAGCCCTTAATGTGGGATATCGCGTCTTACGCATTCACGAAGTCTATTAATTTCCCGAGGATCAGAGGGTCACAGGCCTGTTTGCCTCTTATGTCAACACCCGGTTGAAAATCAAGCAGGAAAGTGGTGGGTTTCCAGCATGGACTCGGGATGAGGAGGATCAACTCATATGCTTCATAAGAGATCTGAGTGCGTGGAAAAGTACCAAGAACCCGAGGGGATTGAGCTAGACCCTACGCTCATTGCTAAGAATCCTGGACGAAAGATGACGCCGAAACTCATGTTGAATTCGTTCTGGGGAAAGTTTGAGGAACGCATGAACAGGAGTAAAGTCACTCAACTCACCGAAGCTCACGAGTTTTTTGCGCTCGTCAATAATCCGCTCGTCGAAATCTCTGCCTTACGCATCTTGAATACCGATCTCTTGGAAGTATCCTACAAGAGAATCTCGGAAGATACAGACAAGGATACCAAGACCAAAACCTTCATTGCCGCCTTCATGACCTGTCAAGCCCGATTGAAACTTTACTAGTATTTAGAACAACTGAACCACCGTGCCTTCTACTACGATACGGATTCCGTGATCTACACCTGGAAGCCTTTTCAAACCAAAATCCCTTTGAGTGATTATCTGGGGGATATTAAGAACGAATTGGACGAAGGAGATTTCATCCCCACATTTGTGTCGGGGGGTGCTAAAAGTTATGGTTACGTGACTAAAAAGGGTAAGACGGTCTGCAAAGTACGTGGGCCTTCTCTCAACGTCCGCAGTGCTCCTCAACTGAATTACGAGGTCATAAAGCACAATATCTTGGAAGAAATCCTAGATCCTTTGGACGAGAGACGCGAAACCCTCATTGTGAACTCCACACACTTTGTGAGAGATCCCGTCCAGAAACACATACGCACCAAAAAACAGACTTGGAAGTACGGACTCGTCTTCGACAAACGCGTATTGGATCAAGGGACCTTTAAGTCGTACCCTTACGGTTACGAACGTTTTGAATTCAATGAACAAGACCTGATGAACATAGAATCACTTTTATTTTAAAAAAAATAGCAACATGCGTTTTTTAAATGTAATAAAAAATATCTGCTTACATGATTCAATGTGGATCTGGTCTGAGAGTAGCCTTAGTTGCACAAACCATAGTTGTGTTCTCTTTCTCTACCAGAATCGCTGATTCATAATCTTTGAATCCCCTGCGTTATACATTCTATCCATTTAGGTAGATAATGTTTTCGTAATTTCATCTTTCTTTCATTGTCTCGTAGTGAAATGTATTGGATCTGTCTGGGTTCATAGTAATAACTGCCTTTTAAGATGGGGTGATAATAAATCTGCCCCATCAGGTCGGTCGTCTGATCTCCCATGAGGACGGGTGCACAGAGAGACGAGTACAAGTAGAGCGTGCGAGCAAAAGATTCGTTCTTGCTTGTGCCTCTTTTGATGTTGGCGAAAGTATAGACGATCTCGCTGAGGTAGAACTTTTTCACATCTGTTCCAGAGGATTGAATCGAGTTTATGTCATATATATTGTTCACATTTTGAGTCGTACGTGATCTCGAAACAGTCCAGAAGCAACCAATTTCGTAAGTGTTCAGATTCGACCCGGGACTATCAACTATCGATGTGTCCAACACACCACCACCGTAATAGGAAACGTCAGTTGACGTTGTCCATTCCATCAATTCACACAAATCAATACGAAGGCAGAAATAAATGTTACTTCTGATGTCTGAATTGGAGATGGACGAACTGACGTCCTCGGTGGTCACCGTGAACGTTTCACTCTCGTCGTCGGCATATGACCTCGAACTGCGCTTTCTCACCGTTTGCAAACGCAGTGGCTCAGGCGTTTCCCAAGTCGAAGACCTATTTAGTTCGTTCGATGTCGAACAAAGCTTTCAAGAGATCGTGAGCCGTGTCGATGCGTCTTTGTTTAAACCCTCCATAGGTCACTTTGTAAAGGAGGAAAAGATGTACAGACTATGTGGAGAGACCCCACTCTTGTACGTGCATCGTTTGTTGTTGATGAAAGTCCACGAAATCTCGCTGAGATAGAATTTAATCATGTCATCTCCACCTGGGTTCCCAGTAAATCTCGGCATTTGGTATCTATCCATACAGTTACTGGTATTTAGGTTCTTCGTAACGGTCCATGTGCTACTGAGTTTCTTCGATTCATGATGAGATTCAGTCCGATTGGTTGAAAGTCGGGTGGGTATTTCAGATTCCCAGCGCTAAATATAATTGACTTCGTCCTTCGCTATCTCATCTATTCACACAAATCATACTTGAGCGAGAAATCAACGCAATTTCTTATGTCTGAATTTGAGATGGAAGAACTGACGTCTTCGGCCGTCACGGTGAACGTTTCGCCCTCGTCGTCGGCAATTACAAGCAAGCAAATTTACACAACCCGCTTATAGCATTAGCTAGTCTTGGCGGGTATTAGTAATAAATAAGTAAATATTACACATTGCAAGCTAAAGAAGTTTGATTACCACAATAAACTAAAGAGATTTTACAATAAACTAAAGAGATTTCATTACTACAATAATATGGGGGTTATAAGCCATGCATTAGTTTACAACATTAAAAGCTAAAAGATACGTACAGTTGTCATACAAGTTAAATACAATAAAATTACTAGTGAGTTAAAACAAGACATAATAATCAAATACAGGCAGAGCAGACTGGAAAGTAGAGAGGAGAGAATTGTGATACACAGATGTGAGCGAAGTACTACAGTTATAATATTCGATAATCACTGGTATTGAATTTCAATATTAATGAATGGGCGTCAACATAATAGTCCTCAATCTCAAGTATAGCCTGTCAAAAGCAACTTATGAATTCTCCTTTTAAATTCTCTTTTCGCGAGCTTACGCAAGTCAGGGTTTAGACAGTTCCAGAACCTCGTACCAAACGCAGAGAAAGACTTAAATTTCACATGGCAATCTAGATTTCTGTACATAAATAAAATTTGCAATGACCTGGAATTGTGCACTTTCGCCATTGGCCAACTTAGTATTCCACAAATTCCCCAAATCAATTATGCATTTTTCTCATTCGACGTCGAACAAAGCTTTCAAGAGATCGTGAGCCGTGTCGATGCGTCTTTGTTTAATCTCTCCATAGGTCACAGTGTATTCCTCACGTGCTACAGTTGCCTGCGATTCTGACCTTAGTTCAACTCGCGACCAGTAGTAATTTATCCTATGTAAGACCTTTCAGGCAATTCGCCAAGAGAGACTCATGCGGTAATGAGATACTGCCCAAACCTACCTCCCACGAGCCGTTCAAATCAATACATGAGGGTAAGCGAGTCTTCCACGAACTATGACTGCTGTCAGGAAATATTTCTTGTTTTCGTCATTGCTAGGTAGGATCAAGTAAAAGTCGGTCACGTTTGGAAATCGCAAGTCTTCTTTCGACGCATCCGCATGAGTAAATGAATACAAGTACGTTACAAAAGGGCCAAAGAGTTTCATCATCGTGATGCTGCAGTTGTGTCAACAAAGACTTCACGCGAGTAAATGAACACGTCTCGATTACAACTTCAACTTTATTTTGCCTGGTATGATTCGCTTTACAATCTTTTCAGTCCAACTCTTCTTTCCCGGAAACCTATTGATTCCAGCTTCCATCGTACGATCTGCTACTAATTTTTCGACATGAGACTACGACCACTGGAATCGATCAACAGGCTCTCCGATGATTAAACACTACTTGGAGACTTGAACTGCAACATCCTAGAGCCCGACAAAGAGCCAAAATTAGGAAGGCATCTACTAAACCTGTGCGACGTTTACAATTTGAAATGTCTGATTGACACACCAACCAGAATTACAGCCAACTCCGAAACTCTAATTGATGTGATTTTGACATCAAAAAGAAAGAAATTCTTACGTGCGGGTGCCTTTAATCCAGATATAAACGATCATCATTTGGTGTACGCAATAACAAGAGCCGCGTATCCCAAACGGGCCCCCAAGATTACTATCAGAAGGAATTTCAAGAGTTTCGATGCGGAAAGATACAACGAAGACCTTGCCTTTATACCTTTCCATGTTGCAAACGCCTCTGATGATGTATACTGGGCATGGGAAAAACTTCTAACGTACTTGACGATCATGCTCCCCTAGTACGGAGGAAAACTGCTAAACCTAAGCCACCCTACTTTAATTCTGAAGTGATGGCTGCTATTCGACGTAGGAATAAATTCAGACGAACATATTACACTAACAAGGAACCAAGCGATTGGGAAAAATATCGTCAACAAAGAAATCGTGTCGTAAACCTGAGAAGAAGGGCCATTAAGAAATACTTTGCCAAGTAGTGCAGTGCATCTACCGGAAATCCTTCGGAATTCTGTAGCGTCTTTAAACCATTCTTGTTCTCCAGGAAAAGTCAGATGTCTGAGTCTATTCAGTTAGTGGAAAGCGAAAACATCATCATCCAAGACCAAAATCAGATTGCAGATATCCTTAATGATCATTTTTTTAGTATAAGCGCACTGGCCTCGCCTGATCCGAAAAATCACCCCAGTATTTCCACTATCGTGAACAACGTTTCTTCTACTGTTGTCTTTAACTTCACCTCAGTAACCGAATCCACGATAGCAGTCTTGTTAAAGTCACTTAACATCAGAAAAGCTACCGGGTGTGATTTAATACCTCAAAGGGCTTTGAAAGAAGGTTATCCCAGTCTCAGCCACCCGATCTGTTCTCTGATCAACCAACTGATTATGAGAAAGGAGATACCCAGCACCTGGAAACATGGGGAAGTTTTACCGTCCTTCAAAAGTGGTGATGCAATGGACAAAACAAACTATCGACCAGTCACTATTCTGCCTGTAATTAGCGAAGTGTTTGAAAAAAGTTTATGTCCTCAGTTAACCTCTTACTTTGAAACTATCTTCCCAGCCACCCTAACTGCCTACCGAAAGAACCACAGCTGCTGTACTACCTTGCTGAGACTGACTGAAGACTGGAAAACTGAACTAGATTCAAACAACACTGATGGACCGACATTAATTGACCTCAGCAAAGCCTTTGATCGCCTCCCTCACAATCTACTACTTGAAAAGCTTGCAGCGTACGGTGTCAGCCTAGAAAGCCTAGAGCTACTTGCAAACTATCTAAAAAACAAAACACAATGTGTTGGGCTAAATGTCATTCGTTCATGCACCGAAAAGATAATGTCAGGTGTTCCACAAGGGTCTGTATTAGGCCCGCAGCCATTCAACATTTTTATAAACGACTTGTTCTACAACATTAAAAAAGCCAAACTATCCGCTTATGCAGACGACAAACAACTTTACTGTAGTAACGCAAACGCGAGAATTGTACAGAGGATCCTAAATTCTGAACTAGCTGTAGTTTCAGGCTGGATCAAGGACAACGGCTTACTTCTAAATGCTAAGAACTGTGAATCCTTGGTCTTCACAAAATCAAACCTCCAACGTAACCAAGCAAAGAAAGACAAAATCAGCTTCATGATCGATGGAACATCTATACAACCCTCTACCACCTGCAAACTCCTGGGCGTGCTTATAGATGACCGACTGAATTTCAACAATCACGTAGATTCACTATGCAAGAAGATTAGCCAGCAAATTGCAATCATATGCCGGTTTAGAAAACTTCTTAGCTTTCAAACCAAGCTTACACTATATGAGGCTTACATTCCTCCTCACCTTACCTATTGTTCCACAGTGTGGATGCACTGTGGAAAAACAACATTGGCTAAACTTGAAAAACTCAACGAGCGTGCTTTAAGATCTGTCCTTAACAACAGCACTAGTACCAATAGTACTCTACTTGAAACAGTAAATATGCCCACATTGCACAACAGAAGAGTCCAGGATATGTGCATTCTTATTTATAAAGTTATTCACGGGAAAACATCAAATCCACTTCGTACTCTGCTGACGCTTAGAAACAACTCACACAACCAACGTGGCGAACTGATTCTTGTACAAACTAGAGTCAACACTACTAAGCATGGGATAAATACTTTTAGGTACTTTGGTCTAAAAATCTGGAACTCTTTAAATAATGACTTAAGAACTTCACGAACACTAAAAGAGTTTGTAACACGCATCAGGAAAATTACTTTTGACGTATGTAATTGTACCCTTTGTAGCTCTTAGACTTAATGTAATCTTTACTCTGGATGTAGTTTTAGTAGCCTATCTTTTCAGTAGCATGTATATAGTTATATTAGTGTATTTAATAATGTTATTAATTACTTGATTAATTAATTAATTAATTTGTTAACCTTATATTTACTTATTATCTCTGAATTTTTATTGTAAACTTTTTTAGTATTATATTTCATTTATTTCATACTCGATTCATTAGCTATCTAAGCTAGGTGCCTGACAAGCTCCATAAATTTTGAGTATAAATAAATCTACATCTTCATGAGATTTCGCCCTGGAATAGTCAATGACGCGCTGCCTGGCTAACTTGTCGGCACGATTGATTTCTGGATATCCTCGTCTCAGTCGTTTGGCTAGTTTGGTGCCGGGACCTATGTGCTGGTATCCAGGCCAATGAAACTCGATGCCTACCTTAGAAATCCATTTTTGAATGTCAACACTACCACCCCTCTGTCTTCTCTTCTTATCGGTTCTTGCCTTTACCCTTGCCTTTAAACTGCCTTTGCCTTTGTTCGAATTAGGGGTTTCGCCATCTTCAAACACTTGATAGAGATCGTAGCCTCTCCTTTCCCAAGGCTACCAGTTCCCAAATGTCTTGTGTTGTTCTACCTTGCTTTGTTTTCGCGGTTTCTTTGTGCGGTGCCTCTGTGAGCTGACGTTCCTTCTGAATTCTTCTCTTGCGTCTTTGCACTCTTCTTTGTAGACTTTTACGAACCATCTCTTTATCTCTTATCAGTTACGCGTACTCTTGGAATGTCGTGTGACGGTGAGACGACCGTTGTCTTTATATGTAGCGGTGATGGTGTTCGTAGTGGTGATCCTGGCAGTGCGTCGACCCGCGGTAGCGTTTCGTTGATCGTTGAACAAAATCTGTAACCGTCTCTGTTGACCGTCGTTATTTCCGTTGTCGTCATCATCGCGTTCCTCTTCCTTTTTTGGGTGCTTTCCCACCGGGTGCAGGTCTAGGTGTGGTGCGATTGGGTGTTAAGGAGGTGCTCACCCCCGAAGGACCCGCTTGCACTATCGTAAAGGGTGGAGACGAGACAGGGATGGGAGAAGGACCTACGCCTAGGCCTAGCGGTAAAGTCGTGGTCGTGGTCGTCGTTCCAAACATGTTCTGCAATGTGTTATCAGGTTAGAAACTGACATCGTCGTTTACCAGTTGAAATTCGAGATGTTGACGGGATTGTCCAAAATGGGGTCTAAATTCTGTACCAGCGAAGACACCCTTCGTGTCGTAACAAGTGACTCACGAGTCGTGTGTTGTCGCTGCTCGCAGGATGTACACCTAGGACCAAAAGGTCTCTCGGTACATCGATAATATTTTTCCATGACAGGACAGCAACTTTTGTTGGCATACATTTGTATCAGTAGCGTACGTAAGGTGAGTTTGTCTCTGGGGTTTTTTAATACTACGATGTATTGAGCATTCCTAGAAATGGTCTTGGCGTATTTGCCTTTGTTTGTAATATATTAAATATATTAATCAGTAGTTTCACTAGCAACCTTTGTGGCTTCCTTTGGTGTTGACGTTTGTATAGTATTAAATATATTAATCAGTAGTTTCACTAGCAACCTTTGTGGCTTCCTTTGGTGTTGATGTTTATATAGTATTAAATATATTAATCAGTAGTTTCACTAGCAACCTTTGTGGCTTCCTTTGGTGTTGATGTATGGGATCCCATGAAAATGGGTTCCCACTCCACTGATGAGTAATCTCGTGATCAGTGGATAAAAAAAGGAAAAAGGCGTATGCAAGGGGGTGGGGACGAGTGTGTAAAATGAACAGAAAAGTTAGGTGTTCAAATTGAGGGAGCGACTTCTGTAACAACAGCACGCTCCTAAACTCAATTTAGAATTGTAAAAAAATATATATGTTATATATTATTAAAATAAAAAATTAAATCAAAATAAAATAAAGTGAAGTGATAATATTATCTAAGAGTAACTATTAGCAAGAGGGGGAAGCATTTAGGGTTTAGGGTTAAATTGCTAATGTTATATTAGAGCATTGGTTAAAGCTAGGGTTAGAATTATATTAGGGTTAGGGTTACTGTTAGTTAGGGATTAGGGTTAGTGTTAGTTGGGGTTAGATTAGGTTAGGGTTAGGGTTGGGTTACTGTTTGAGGGTTTGAGTGAGGTAATGGTTAGTAATAGGTAAGGGTTTTGTTAGGGTTTGTGGTATGGGGTCTCTGTTTTTGATTGTAGGAATTGAAAAGGGGTTATTGATAGGATAGGAAAAAAGGATTATTTATAAAAGGAAAGTATTCTCCTTTTGTAATTATTTTTATGGACAGGTGGCTGCAGGAAAGGGAAGGATAAAGGTAGAAGAGGAGCAGTCTTTATTCGTATTATGATCGTGGTACTTGGTTGAGGGTATGTGATGAAAATCTGTGTTAGGCGTTTTAAATTATAGATGACATATAAAGAGAGAATGGTAGTGTTCACACTTTTCCTGTGAGTTTTTGGTGAGGGGTTATGTTAAAATGTTTTGGAGTGTTTGGCGCCGGGTAAGGGTCAGGGTTTATATTTGTTTTTAGAGGGGGAATAAAAAGAATAAAGGTAAGTAATATGGAACTTCGTGTAATAAGAAGGATCTGTAAAGAGCTCTTAAAATGCATATGTTGACAGAAGACTTTTATATATTATAGTATAAGGAGTTCGATTGAGGAGTGGTGAAAGAAGATGTGAAGTGTCTATGAAAGTTGTTAAAAGATGGAGAGAAATGGAAATCAACCGGCCGGGTGAGGAGAGAAGGATGCATCGGCACCAAGGCTCCTAATGGTTGTGAATCGTCATAGGCAAAGCACAACCGAGCGAGGATGTTTCTAACCTGGTACCAGGTCAATGCCCGACATCCTCGTGCCGAGTCCTTGTTGAAGAAAGCGAGAAAAACTACACAATTATAGTGAGAAATAAGAAAGTCATTGGAACCTATTCCGAAGCAAAAAAAAAAAAAATTGAGATAATAAAGAGGGAAGTACTTACGTATACTAAATAAAGAAAATTTCAGATATAATAGAAGAGGAAACTTATGGAAACAAATTAAAAAACTATTTTCGGAGATAGTACGGAGGAGAATGTTTATGCAGAGAAATAAAGAATGCGGTGCTAATACCGAAGAGAATACTCATGTAAATTAAAAGAAAAATAAATAAATAAAAAAAATTTTTGAATTGAAAAAAGAGTTGAAAAACAAAAACAAAAAATTTTAAGTGTACGTACACTGAACGGAAGTGTCACGAAAAGGGAATTAGAATTAAGAGGGGAGGTGTGTGTTAATATTTATATGAAGAAAATAAAGATAGATACCTTAATATCCAAAGAAAAAAAATTATTTATAACGAAAAAAGATTTTCGCTGCCGGCTCCGTGTCGCAAATTGGCGGAGTTGAAAGATCTAAATCTGGGATGGTCACGTCAGAATAGCGTGAACGTATTGCGTGAGTCTTATGACGTATAGGCAGCGCGCGATTGCTCTTGGGAAATTGATGAAGAGTGTTTAATCGTTCTTCTTCGTGAAAGAGATTTTGACCCGCGAGATGTGAAGAAAATGAATTATGTCTTGAGATAAAGGAGGTGACTACGTGTGTTAGCAGAAGTAATGAAATGGAAACGTCAATGTAAGGTTATCGGACGTTGTTGGAAGAGGGCGAGGACCCACCGTTGAGATCTTTCGTTCTAACCTGGCTGTGGAAAGTGATTAACACTCTGCTAACAGGAAAAAGTGTTTAAAAATTGAGAATATTATCTCTTTATTTACGACAAGGAAAATGCCAGCTTTTAGCAACAAGCTTATTTTATGCAAATCGTATCAATGATTCAAAGTACTACGCTAAACTGAAAAAATTTCGTTTAGCAAAATCTTCAGCACTCAAAAGTTAGCAATGACGCTAAAACAAGAACCAAACAAAAAAAAAACAAATAAAATTAAAAAAAATAACTAAAACCCGGAAACAAATTACTTAGAAATGATAGCAAAGAGCTGTCAGGCGGATTGTTCATCTCAGTTTTGCGGAAGCTCTGTAGTCGATCGCCGGGGAAATTCATGGCGTTTACATAAAGTTTCAAACTACATGTTTTGTAGCCTGGCGATATTGTTAATAAAGAAAATTAGATAAACACTCAACGCCTATGTTTTGACCAGCAAGCTTTTCTTATGTTATGGTTACAATACTCCTTTCGTTTTCATTGGGACAAAGTGATTTCTGTTATTCAAAGACTTGTCTTACTCATAGAACAACGTAACTAATCGATCCTGTATGGCAAGTGGCGATATTGTCGTGAACCAAAAAGTTATTTATAACATAACCAAAGAAAAGCGCGCGCTCTGATTGGTCAATTCAGCGTCCCCCATTTGCCCATGGGTGTACGCTGCTGACGTGAGCAAATGCAAAGACAATTTTTCCGCGCGCGCTTGTATTTTCTGCTCACGTAAGATTTGTTAAATAAAAGGGAAGTATAGGTAGACGTTACCAGCTTGAATTAAGTCCTTGGATTGTTGTTTTTGTAATGAAAGCAATTAAACATTCAAGGCTAAAACATTGACTTGTATGTTGCTATAAATATCTCATTGGGAGCTCTCCTTCGAGCTCTCCTTCGTCGGTGCCACGTGCTATGACTATACAAAAATCTGTTAACTTACTTTGAATATGGAATGTAAATATCTACACTTAGCTCCACAACCCTTTAGCCCGCCAAAATTGCTGAAGTTAAGTACATCTAGCTTTCATCTTGAGGCTGAAAAGCAGATAGCTATAAATACCACCCATTGGTCCCCCATTGCAGACTTAATATGTATTAAAATACCATTAGCTGCAGCGTCCTCTTTGTGCATTTAACATACATAAAAAATTAATTACCATGACTTAACATTGTTTCAGTTGATGGAGTTTTAAAAAAAAAGGCTTCACAGCATGAAGCGAAAGTTTCCCGCGGGTCTACCGGTCTAAATTACCACCATGGTTTTCAGAGACAGGTGTGTGAAGGAAATACCTCAACAACTGTTTGTTTATGTTCAGACTTAAAATACCCTGTATTGTGCTCAGAAGACCTGTGGTATTCTTCCTAGCGGAGGCCAAAAGAATACAAGCTGAATTTCAGTAAATATTTACCAGCTCTATAAAAGTCTACTATGTCGGAGTAACCTTTCTTTGATAAGCACTCCGTGCAGAGTTCTGTCCCATTTATTTTCAAACAATAAGTTTGTTTGTTCTCATTTCAACAATCCCGTGATGTAATTCAGTGACCTGTGGCTCTAGCCCTCTTGATCAGTAGGTAGTCTGCTCATTGTGGATCTAAAACGTATTTCCATGTACTATTCAATAAATTTATCAAACAATAAACAGAATCTAAAACTATTGAAGGAATGAACATCCGTTTTCAAAAAAGGTAATCGTATGCATATAATGAAAACTTGTCGATAATATATTACCTGTATTGACTTAGCGTGTGTTTGACTAGCTAACCTTATGAACAACTCGAATGAATATAAGATCAAGGTCTGGATTGGCCACCGCTGTCATTATTTAGAGTCTGGAAGGGGGAAAGGGACTTGGAAAAATTTGTTTATGTCATAACAAAATTCACCTGATCCCTCCCCTCTCAGGTTCTACGATATTTTAATGATCCCCCTTCATTAGCAGTTAATTTCATCCATACTCTGTTGGCGACGACTGATTCCCCCTCCGTTGCCCTTGAAAACTATATAACTAACCCACCCCTGCGATCAATAACGACTGGTCTCTTACTCCTTGTCGACGAATTGTTCAAAACCCTCTGTTTGAACGCGAAACTAAGCAAACAATGTCTCCCTTGTAAAATATTTTTTTAACCTATTTGGTAGCATACAGGAACTAAACTAATCAAGCCTCGCTTTCGACCTCGTACCGAGCTAACCACGTGATCTGCCATATTTGCATTCCGGGAAAACGCACGTGTCTTCTTGGTTGAATTTCGTGTCTAAAACTTTGGAACTCAAGGCCAATCCAAGAGCAAAGTTTGCCAATTTGACAGAAGAAACTTCCAAAGTAACGTTTTGGGCCATATTTAGAGGCCTTGAAAGTGCAATTTTAGCGCTGTTCCAGTGGGTGACTTCGCTTTGTTTTCGCCATGTTGGAAGAAGAATTTAAGGTACATTCCAGTGAAGTTTTCTTAGCTTATATAAAGCGATGACTTATGTCATTGTGAAATAATAAATCCCTGATTTTTCGCTTTCATTGTACAGAGGCCGACGAAGGGCTAACGCTTCGACAAAGGGCTAACGCTCGAAACGTCAGCTTTTATAATCCAAATAATAGTGTTGAATATCAAACAGAAAGAGACTAAAAAAATCTGTCAGAAGATTTCTAATTCATTTTATTCCTAAATCCTTGCTAATGTTAAGATTTCTCCAGTGGATCAATCTAATAAATGTATTAAATAAAAGAAACTATATAAATGAACCTACCACTTATCTTAAGAATTACAAAGAGCGCATTTACTGCAAGTATTTGAGGAAATTCGTTTAGCAAGGTCTATTTTCCTGATCACTCTTGTAAATCCATCTATAGTTATAAGTTCCATTATTTTACTGTCTATCTTTGACCAGAGTACCGTTCCCAAGTATCTGATTGAGTGTTTTCCAAAACCTTTGGTGTTAACTCTAGGAATTTTGAATTCATTATTTCTTAAATTGGACATATTACTATTGATGGAAACAACCTAAGAATGTAATCTAGGTATAAGCCATTTTTAACTTTGAACATTAACACTGCAATGTATTGCAGCCTATTATTATGTAAAGTGGGTAGTTTAGCCCTTTCTAAAAGTTCAGGATAGGATGAAATGCTGTCGCAATAAATGGCCGTAAGGGCCCTTTCGTGTACTCTCTCCAATTTTCCGGAGTCACTTGCCTCACAAAAGTTCCATACGATGCTGCAATACGTTTAATACGTATGCATGGCCTTTTTTTTCATTTATTCTAAATCTTTTATAAAACAGAGGGGTGCCATTAACGTGCTGTCCAATAACGCTTGCAAAACAAGTTCGTACAAAGCTAGACATCTTTACCTCCTCTCTTCTAGGAGAACAATACTTTCGTCTCTCCTTTTTCTTCGAATTCTCATACGTATTTTGACGTATAAAGCTCAGCATTTTGCCTCGAAGCGTCTACACTTCTGGTAGTCTCTTCTCCAGATTGAACAGAGCATTTTAGAACTTCCCATGTTTCTCCAAACTACTGACAGAAAATGTAATCGAAACAGTGAGTCGTTATGTTTTTAACATAACGCTGAAACAAACCGCAGGTTGCTAGAAGCTCTCATTGGGAATGACAAAACGAGATAATTAAAAGAGGAAACCAATTTATATTTAAAATCCATTGTCATTGGTGTACACAGGTCATCATGATCAGTTTCTATGGCTACATGTCCTGCTAGCATCAAACACCATTAATAAATATTAATGAATATAATTGAAGAGCAGCTGCCATAGCTACATGTCTAGATGTCGAAGATATTTTTCATTTTAAAAATACATGCATACATACATACTTTATTTAAGGTATCAAAGAAATAAACAACACAAATTGATACCCTTAAACATCCTTTTAAGAGGTTAAACCTTTGTAGATAAACTTCTAAAGAAATAAAATTTAAAAATGTATGCTGATAATAAAATCTAAGATGGATAAAAACCTAAGAAATATGCATGTATAATTTAAGAGCTGTTTTGAAACATGTTAAGTTACCTATCTCAACGACATTGGCGGGCAGGTCATTCCATTCACGAATGATTTTAATAACAAAAGAGTATTTACAACAATTAAAGTTTGCCAAAAAATAATTCGATGTTACGAGTGTTCTGATTGGGTGAAACGGCATGCTTTGTTTTTTTAATCAGTTCTGATTTTTTCACATCAAAATGATTTTTTTCTGCAAAAATACGTGCACTACATGAAAGACATAATTGTTATCACAGTACAAGCAAATGTAATTTCAGGGCGTGATAGGTTTCACAAATATGGCGAAGGAAACAAATATGTTCCTCAACTTATCGAACGCCTTGATTTAAGAACGTGTGGTTCATGAACGGCAGGAAACACTGAACTTGATGTACAATAACAATCGGTGTTTTGAAGACAATGTTTATTTTTGTAGCGATGTTGTTGAAGTGGAGCATTTTTGCTCGTTGTACTGGAAATGCTTTAACTCAGTCGATATTACCCAATTATGTATTTCTCGCTCAATTTAGCATGTTCATCAAAGCGTTAGACAGCAAACAGTTGATAAGAACAGGCGTTAACTTCATGGATAATGTTTACCGAAGGTGCTCTCGACCGATGTATTGGTCGAGAGTCGGTTGATACTCGACTGATATGTCGATCGGCACTCGCTCGACACTAAGTCGATAGTTGGTCGAAATATCGGTCGAGATAAGTGTTTTAAAATGCCATTTATGGTTTTACATGGTATACTTACTTTCAGAATAACAAAGAATCCGAAATTCCTGTAAGTGCCTTGGCTCAGATGGAGACATGCGGAAAAGATTTTCCAATTAACAGTGGTTTGTTTTGCTTAATAAATTGTTGACAATGATTGTTAAAGTGACCTTTTTCATTTTGTTTTTTAATTTATCTTTTGTCCTGGTGAACGAAATTCACATGGCTTTTTTTCTTGCCATTAGGTAGGATTTTTTTGATCCACGCATTTAGAGTGGATGAGAGGACCTTCGAGGGAAGGTGGCAAACCGCCCACCATTTCACAGTCATGAAGCGGAATAGGTTCATCAGTGCGGGTGGCATGAGAAAATGTTATGCAGCAGAAATTTTCGGATTTCCGGAAGAATTCTTAAATCGAGCCTCCGATGAATGGGTTCTGAAAGACTATCTGGAGAATGTGAATGGTGATCGGTATGATCTGTGTAGAAAGGTAAGTGTTTAAAAGCTTTCAAAACATATTTGCTTTGATGGCTAGTTTTTTCTCAGCTATTAATCGATTAATTCTGCGGTTTAAGAAAAAAAGCCATGAAATAGTGACCCTTCGAAGCTGGTTTCTGCTTGGCTTCGATTTCGCTGATAAATCACCCAAGCTCTAGTATCTGTGTTTGACTTTTTAGTCATTTATATTTGTAAGGCCAAAAATAGAGTATTTTGAGATTAATTGAAAGAAATTCTCCAGATCAGATCGAGTAACCTTGCAATGAACAGAGTTGTTCGTTAAAGAGAATAGAAAGGTTATCGCCTCCCAGTTAGTTCAATCGATAGAGCGCTGGACTGTTGTGCGGGAGGTCGAGGGTTCGAGCCCCGGCCGGACCAACACTCACGGTCTTAAAACAAGTGAGAAGAATATGCTACCTTTCTACATCAAGAAATGGTTAGGTACTCTAGTCTTCTCGGATAGGGACGAATAAATGGAGGTCCCTTCTCCTGCTGGGTTAGGGGTAGGAGACGTTAATTTCCCACGCACGAGATTACTGTGTGATGGATGTCCTCCCCTGGGGTGGTTGCTGGTTGGGAATTGGCCATGAAAAGCCCCCATGGGGAGTGGTCAGTTATCATATGTATGTATGTATGTATGTATGTGTTGTTCTTTACTGCTCGTAAAACCCAGTATTTTCCTTCTCAATTTAGGACGTTCAGACCCAGGCCGTTGCCCAGACGTTGGGGGAAATATTTTCCAAGAAAGTCAAAGGCATCGAAGGCTTTGGTGCATTTCCCCGGTATATATTTAAAGGCCGGCTTCTTTTCTTACATCTTTCTTTCTAGTAAAGTTTTTTTAGAATGTTAGCGGGCTTTTTATGTCTGTGCCTAGGTCCCAAAAGGCGAATATGACAGCATATATAATTGATACTTATTAAAGAAAAATGTTTTCGCTGCAGTCCTTAATGGACGCATAATTCGCAATGAACGTCGACTGGTGCGCATTTTGCCCTGTTTAACGTTTGGAAAGTTTTTAATTTCTCTATCTTAATTTCCTTTTCTTTATGTTCATTCTCGTTAGGATACTACCATCCTTCCTGGTGCAGCAAGTAGGCCCTCCAAATTATTTCACTATTGAGCCAAAGATTGACTCAAGTTCCTATGTAAAGCATATAAACAACGATGGGCTGCCAGAACCACCTAGTCTGAGAAGTCAGTTGGGCCAAAAATGCTTGGCTTTCTCCCACTGGTCCTTGAAGTTCACAGGGGGTAGATTCCTAGTTTGCGACGTACAAGGTTAGGAAAATAAAACTTTTTTGACTGGTTCATGTAGTAGATCTTGACCATAAGCCATAAAATGTATTGCTATCAATAAATAAAAAATCACATCGATTCGATTATTTTTAAATCTTAATTCCATCCGAGAGAAAAGTTAGCGCATAAACGAGTAATCCTCACGCTATTTTACCTTTTTGTAGGGTCTGAGGATGCCCTTACAGACATCCAAATAGCATCGGTGGACAAGGAGCGTGAGTAAGTTCGCGAAATTTATTTTGAAAATTACGAGAAGGGAATTTTATCACAATTGGTAGTAATGTCGCAATCTGATTGGCCAATCTGCCGCTGTAGATAAGACTAAGGACAACGTGGTACACAATTTCCGGTGCAAAGTCATGGCTATCACTATTTAAGAGGTTTAAGTGTTTTCTTCCTTGAAAAAGGTAATTGTGACAATCTGGCAGTTTAAATTTTTATCCGAAAAAGAAGTTTGTCTGTGTGTTATATTTAATGTTTGTTAAAATCGTGTGTCATAGGCTGTTTGGCGCTGGAAACCTTGGAGAGGGAGTTTTTACGCAGTTCAAACGTTCACACGAGTGCAACCCTTATTGCACTCTTCTTGGTCTCGAAAGGTAGAAAACTGTATTCTTTAATTGTTTCATTATTTGGTCAGGGTTTGTTTTCTGTAAACTACCGATTTACTGAAATATTTCCATCATAAAGCACCATCCAAAAACGAGGAAATGCTTTTAGTGCTTGTACCTGAGGTACTTAAGGAATGAGTTGTGTCACGAGATTATAAACTGGTTGTGGGAAAAGCATTCTACCAGCCAATTGCTTTAAAGAATGCTCATTCTCGACACAATGATATGTTTTTTTTGAGAGAGGTGTTCCCTCAAGGTAGGTAATCAATTCAAAATCGATAACGATATAAACATAACAGTAATATGAAGATTAAAATCAAGAATACGGTCAATGATAATGATGATAAAAACAATGACAAAAAATAACGATGATATCACTAGTGTTAATAAAGATTATTATCATTACAATAAGTAGTATTATTTTCAGTATAAGAAAGTATCCATTATTAGAATCTATCTTTGTTATTTCCCTGCTTAGATTCAAAATCGCTTCAAAACAAGGGAGTGGGGACGAATATGGAAAATGTGGCCGTTTTAGAAAAAAGGAGGTAAAGTTACTTATTTTTCTTTTAAAGGCATGCAACCAAACAAGGACCTTACATAAAAATAGAGTTTTCTAAGACATTATACTGAGGGGTCCTTTCGGTACCTATGTTTACATTTGCGACCGGAGTAGTTCCCATTCCAATCCTCTATGAAACAAAACATGAGAGAAATGCAAGGTTACAAGAAAATTAAAGAAAGGAAGAAAATAGGAGAAAGAAAGAAAGAGAGGATCGAGGCAACAAGACAGTGTCTGAAAAATGTGTTGTGAAAGTTGTCATTCAAGAGGTGCAACAAAATGGTAAAAAATCAGGCAAGGTGTCTATCAGTGGAAATGAAAAATAAGAAAGATGGTTTGATAACGTTAAAGAGCGTTGGTGTCCTTTGAGACTGCAAAGAATTCAAGAAAGACAGCGGTCTAACAGCCGAAATGAAAAAGAGAATGAGAGAAACATAAACACTACCTAGATGTGAAAAGGTATATCCAGTTTTATTCACAGTATGTTGCATTTTTTTGCAGAAACTAGCTTGAAAGGTTGAATTTCATGATGTGCTGTTACCATGGACTAAGACTTACGGCTCAATTAGTAATTTACTATTACAATTGCTGTTATTCATGGATCATCTAGTGTGCCTTTAAGGCAACTATTTAAGGCTGTAAGGTACTTCTGTACTTGTAATGTTTAGTGATTTTAAAGTAAATTGGCTTACTTTAATAAACATGATGGCTCTGGTTTATGTAGTCCAATGGTCTCAGAATTCGGTTATTATCATGCAGTGAATGTAGTTACTCCTTGCAATGGAACTATGATTGATCAAATCTGCAATAATATTATGAAATCACAAATAACTAAATTATTAAGGAAAGTGGTAAGAAGAAATAGTAAGAACAAAGAAGTAGCACACGGGGCGTAGCTGATCATGACTGTGTCACTGATGTTCTCAACGCATTTTGTCATTTTCTGGGATCCATTACTGTACAGACTTACGGCAACATGGAATCCATTTAATCCATGTAAAAACAAATCGAAACATTGTTAATGGTGACGTCGTCTATGC